>NC_056728.1:1184509812-1184664812 GCF_019279795.1 Protopterus annectens
AATACAGTACGTGACACTACAGTCAGTCAGCAGTACTAACAACAATAGTGCATCATGGCTAACAAGGTACAGACACCTCAATGTGTACCCATAACTACTTCCAGCAGACACCTTACTCAGCATGACATTGCTTCACTGTACTAAAGTTACCCTGTACATCAGATCCATATGAGCATGTCCGTGCATCAATGGTTTAGATAACCGGGGTGTGGCACAAGTATCATCACATTAAGAGGGTGTGGTGTTGGATCACCAGAGGCCTAAGGTTAGCCATATGCATGTGTGTGTGTGTGTGTGTGTGTGTGTGTGTGTGTGTGTGTGTGTGTGTGTGTGTGCGTGTGTGTGTGTATGTAGAGGGGTGGTGTTCAACTGGGTTGTGCAGAGGAGCTGTGCATGTCTGGTGATGACCAGCCTGTGATAGGGATGTGTGAGTGTTTGTCTGCACACTATCAAGCCATGTGGATGCCTGACACAGGGCTATGTTGGACAGCCGTGGACTGTACATGGCAGGATGTACAGTTCACCATCTCCTGTCTGCCAGGAGTATCACTGACATCGCCAGGCCCAAAGACAGATGTAGTACTACTCCCTGATGGTGACTGCTGTCTGCTGGAACTGCACCCCTGATGAGAATGGGCAGGACATTGTGCCTGTGGCCTGCTCCGGTGTGGTGTGGACAGCAACCTCCCTTCAGAAATGCTGTTGATACTGCCATTACAGGACTGTGAATGTGCACAGCCACATGGGCCCACAGCTGATCATGTTGCTGAACTACATCCACCTGGCCAATACCCCCTCCTCCCACCACAAGCTCTAGCATAGACATTGCACGGTCGAACAGTGACAATGTCTCAACCCAGTGTCTATCCATGACATCGGCAAGATGACATATGGCATCACAAATGCCATGGAGGTCATCATGTATTGCAGGGAGCACTGCATTCATGACCCTGAGCATCTGTCTGGTGTTACGGTCAGTACACACCTGTGCCTCCATGATGGACCATAACATACATCTGGTGACACTTGTGACATGGGCTTGATGGTTGGAAGTCCATCTGCCTGTGTGTGACCTCACCTGCTCTCTGACTATGGCTGGTGTCTATACTCATACTTGTCATACTCAACACACTAGCCTGTTCCATGCCACCACCCTTAACCTGTCCATTATCCGTGGTTGCTGGGGACTGGGTATGTGTGGGAATACTGACTGTGTGCGGGGCCATGGTGGGTGAAAGTGGGTTACCAAACAATGGCACAGATTTAAGCAACAACCCCATCTGTGCCTCACTATGACCACCATCATCATGGGAGTCTGCTAACACACTGACATCAGGTTGTGAATGGGAGGGACACCAATCCCTGTGTTCACCTGGGAGGGGGCAGACAACATATGTAAATTAATACTGTGCTGCATTATGTTTACTGATGCACACACACACACACACACACACACACACACACACACACACACACACACACACACACACACACACTTGGTACAGTCTGGCACAGCTGTGACACCTATGAGCCTTTCAGGGCTGACCTTACGGTAGTTCTGCCTGCTGCAATCCATCTCTTTCACTACTACAGTATGGCTCACAATAAAGGGTGACAAATTCTACTGTGTGATTGGCCTAGTAGCAGAATGGCAATTGTGGCCAAGACCAAGGCTATTGGAATGAGCTATACAGTGTCATCAAGTGCATATGCATGTACTGTAAGAGCTGACTTACCCTTATACAGACCACACACAATGACAAGGTGTAAAAATATGTGATGATAACTGATGAAAGAACAGGACTATACACTATCACTGCAGTACCTACGCAGTTCAGACTCACAGTGATTCATTTCAAACAACATTGCAGGACAGTCTGCAATACATACAGGAAACGTGTAAAGTACCAGGTGCAGAGCCTCATAAGATGATACCAGGCTATTGGCCCTGATGCCCTCATAATCCTGTACCAGACTTTCGACCACGTCCCTTCAAAGACAGCACCTGTTTCCCCTGTCTACCTGGGACACACGCAGGAACCCAGGGGTGTCTCATCCATTTCCCATGCAGTCATCCAGCATCTTCTTCAAGAGGGCTATACACATACTCTGCTAGACATGGAGAGGGAGTGTATTTTACAGACACTGTATTGTGTGGGACACCACACTATCCCCGCAAGAAGTACTATACATGCTACTGACCAGGTGAAGGCCTTGCATGCATGATGCATGAATGGGGTTTGTCTTACAGATATGCAGAAATGCCATCAAGGCTGGGTTGGAAATGATCTTGTATGCCAGACACAGGTCACCTATGATCAGTCTCTATGAGACTGAGCACAGGGACAAGGCTTTCAGCCTACCTCTATAGGATAGGTGTTGCAGACCCTGGATTTGCCCGGTCGGGAATCTCTGTGGTCTCTGCAACTGCTGCATGTGTTTGGCAAGGTAAATGCCAAAGGAGCTATTGTACTTGGTAGTACGTCTGATAAGGGTGGATTACAGGTATGTTGTAGCCTCCTGGTTCCTGGATGACATACCCATATTTGTGAGGTGGACCATGTAAACAGCCTTCTGTACAATGATGCCCACATGGTGGGGAACTGTCAGGATTCTACCAACCTTGGTGCACAAGTTGCCTCACACCGGATTGCATGCTCATTACATTATTACTCTCATAATTAGTGTGGATGATATCTGTCTCACCAGGGAGAATGATGCATCTCCTGGCACTCAGTTTGCAGCAATGCTTCTTGCACCAGTCATTAATTGGATGAGGGCCACTTGGGAGATTCTCACATCAGTAGGAGAATGTCAGACAGTGGGCAGCTTGCAAGCATCTGTAAACCTGGTCAGCCACAAACCACTGCTTTTGTCCTGTACCTCAGATACATATATCTCAAACAGTAGAGGCCCCCAGACCGATCCTTGGGATACACTGCTTTGGAAGAGTCTACTACTATAGGTGATTTCCACTACTTTGACCGAGTGGGTACCATCATTGAGCCAGTTAACTACCCATCTGGTAACATACAGGTTGATGCCCATTTGTATAGACATGTGTATCCTGCTTTCCTGGAGATTATTGTGAGAGAATTGGGTTAGGTGAAGGTAGGAATTGTTCACCATCTTCTCCTCGTCCTTGTGTTTGTTGACCACTTCAGAGATACCAACCAGGTTTAACAGGCCTGATCTCCCATTGACAATACCACACTGAGTAGGCTCAGGCATTTTAAGGTTGCCGATGTCCCTGTTCATAATGTCCTTGATATTGCCTTCCATATCCTTGCAGAGCAGGCTTGCTTGGCTGATGTGCATATGATTGGCTGGGTTGGTGTATTGCTCCACCTTCCTGTATAGAGATGACATTGGCTGTCCTCTATGCAGTTGGGATGACACTGGTACTCACGCTTTGGTTGACTACAGTGCGTAATGGTTCTGAGAGCTCATGCCTAAGTTCATGTAGGATGCAGCTTGGGAAGGTATCAGGTCTATGGAGACTTATGCGTTTTGCCCCTGAGAGGGCATTAAGGGCCTGCTTCCTGATGATGAGGGGAGGGGGGGAAACTGCTGTGCATGCACAAGTGTACTGATGGGGGATATGGTGGTGATGTTTACACTTCACCTGTCTGCAGCAGGTTGCCTATATCTATGCCATATGTGTATGTGGTGTTATTGACCACCACTACAGAGCAGATTTGTGTGTTGCCTCTGGGATTGCAGACATATGTGTGGAAAGCCTAGTGATTGGCCTTGGGGGATGTGTCCAATTTGCACTCAAAGATAGCCTTAGGGTAATTCACCTGTGACCTTATTTGCTTGTGCACACCAAGATGACATTGCTTCCAATAAAGCACCTGTTCTTTCTTGGCCATTTCCAGCAATTATTTCCACCTATTATGGTATTTGTGTATTGCTGCTGGCCACCATGGATGTTTACCCTACCTTGAGAGAGATGATGTTGTTCTGTCAGGTATTGCTGAGTTCATACAGCTATGTAGGTGCTTATGCTTACATAGTATTTTGGTGTGGACTTGGACACTACTGCTATTTCCAACTGATGGGACATTGGCTGTAAAGCTACTTCTGTCTGCTCTGAGGAGATTTATAGTAATTTGTGTAAAGTTAATTTTGTCTGACTCTGACAGGGGGTGGGCAGGGGAGATGGTGACCCGAACAGTGATGGCTATGCAGTCAGATCTACAAAGGAGGATGACACTGTGGGAGTGCTACAGTGGCTACTCATGTTGGTTAGGACCAGGTACAGGATATTTCCATCTGTCGTAGAAGCGTTGACCAGCTGATCTACTGCATTGCCTTTGAGAAAGCCGAAGAATCTCTGTGCATTCATGTTCAGGTGGCATAGATCATGCACAGCATGGTTGGATAGTTGAACTCACCCAGGAGCAGGGTAGATGATTGAATCCTGACAGATTCCAGGAAATCCCAGTAGGTGTGGTGGGTGTCCATCGTCATGGTTAGAGGCCTGTAGCTAGCTATGATATGAGTAGGTGTTTTTTATCAACTGTTAACTGCACTCAGGATGTCTCCTGTGCATCATACTGTTCGGTCAGCCTGGAGGTGTGTATGTGTATGATAATGTTTAACACTCCACCTCCTAGTCTTTGCAGCCTTCCATTTGGGGTCTAACCATATGATGGGGATGAGTAACCTGGCAAGGTTAATGTGCTCTCCACAGCAGCAAAGCAGGTGTCAGTGACTGCACAAATGTCAGCATCCTACAGGACAAGGTACACTTGCATTGACATGGGTTTCATGCTTAGACACCTAGCTCCTGTTAGAGCAAGACATCTGCACAATGGCACACATCACGGGCAGGCAAAGGCCAGAAAATAGTTTCACTTTATGAATCTAGCTGAAACACGCTTAGTTGCCAGCAAAGACGGTGTTGCTTTCACAGGACTACTCCACAGAATATGACATCTGACAATCAAATGTATGCTATTATGTTATGACTTCAGTCTTTATTGGGTTGCCAGTGATGTGCCAAACATTACACGACTGTATGCGGCAATGACTACAAATATGAGGCAGACATGTGGTCAGTCTACAAAACTCTGAACAGTTGTTAGGTATGGGCTCAGTATATAACATACAGTTTAACACAGACTTCTGTGCCTGTTGTGAACTATGCACATACCCTATATAAGTCTCTTACTTTTGTAAGACAAGCATATGTATCATAGTAGCATTCACAGGTGACATATGACTATTTACAACATCACTGGCAGCTGGCTTAGCAGTGTCACACTCAGTGTTGGACAACAGACACTCCAGTAGTAGTCACACATGAGCTGATCTTTGCTGGGGTGACTCAGGGGCCAGAGATGTGATCCATGTCACTGCAGACAGGGCAAGCAGGAATGACCAATGGTACTGGACAGCAGCAGGTGAGTCCAGCAGGTCTTGTTGTGACCTAGTGGTTAACTTCCTATTTCACATTATTGCATCCCTTCCTTCTGCATTCCATTACAGGCTTACGTAAGTGACATACCTGTTATAGTGCTGAAGAGTTTCCTCAGAATAATGCAAATGTTTATGTTTGTGTAGTTGCAGTCTGTCTTTGTGTAGATGGGTTCAGACCTGTGTTGCATAGATAGCAGCTTGCCTTTTGTAGGAAATGCTCATCAGCAGGTGATGGCCTGTGCACCAAATGGTGTCTCCCACCTGCTACTTGTATCCAGAGCAACTGTGTTGTCTTTCCATTAGCCAATGCCATAGCAACACAGTACTATATTTAAGTCCTTCAAGTGGGCCTTGCCCCTTTGCCTTGCCTGTGTGGAGGATATTATGGAGGTGTGGGGGCTACAGCTTCACAGATGGTAGGTGGAAATACCTCTCAGGACAAGACACGTGAAGACAGCCCAACAACATGAGTGAGGAACAAAGCTCCAGAATTGCATACAGATTGTAGGTAAGTATTGTTGTTATGCACATAGAGCAGTGGTTCCGAAACTTTGCAAGCTGAAGGACCCCTTTTATAAAGGAAAAATCTTTGATGGACCCCTGTTAGTTGTGGTGCAGATACTTTACATTTGGATCAATCCCCCCCAAACCCTCCAATCAACCCACCACCACCACCACCACCACCATGCAGCCATTTCAGTGTCCCATTACTTGGCTAATTCTCGCCAGTTGCCATAAACACTGTTCAAAATTCTCAGTGTGCATACTGTTTTCTGCTTTACTTCTACAATCATTACAGACGTTTGGAGTTAATTTAAAACTTGTATTTCAAATTTTATAGCACAAACATTGATGGACATTTGCTAAAGCTAAACAGACATTTTCTAAATATAAACAAAGCAATATAGTCCCAATGAAAACAGACTTAACATTACAACTTCTCTGCCTTTGAAACTCACATTCACTGAAACAGCATTGAAACCCATATTCAAAGAAAATGCATCTGGCCAGTGGCGGATTAAGTTTACCTTTGGGCTGTTTTCAAAGCATAGTAGCTTTCACATGTGACATATGACTATTTACAACATCACAGGTAGCTGGCTTAGCAGTGTCACACAGTGTTGGACAACAGACACTCCAGTAGTAGTCACACATGAGCTGATCTTTGCGAACATTTTTAGGAGCATGCAAATATTCTTTGATTCACCTTTCTGATTCTATAATTAAATTTTAATAGACAGTAATTAAATTATATCCCTTGTATAATACAGCACCTCTTGGTAGTACATGTTTTAAATGTATAGTTCTGCACATTTTTCCAGTAAGCAGTGAAAAAACATATGAACCATTAATGACAAAACTGCCCAACAGAGAACATTTCAACCATAAAAGGCCACTCAAACTTCTGTCATTACAATCCACCAATATCAGTCAATATGCACAATCTCTGCAGAAGTAAATCATATGAATAATTCCACCTTAAAGAGATTTGTAACTAATGAAAAGGTTGCTGCTAGCAAACAACTTTATTTCAGTGTTTCATCTACAAATTCGGTTCCTGTCACCCTTGAAGAATAAATTGCCTACTTAAAAAATGGTAAGCTGGTAATATTGCATGGATGGCAAACTGAAAACAGGTTCAGTTACTAGGCATCTCATCCAAAAGAGGACGTATTCAGGACTTCAGTACCCACCCCCTAAAAATGCAAAACAGTATCAACAATCCATCAATATGCTATAAGAGTAGAACCCACAGCCTTCTGAATTAAAATGCAGGCATATTACCTGATGTGCTACTAACACAGCTTTAAAAGGCTGCACCACAATAGTGATTGTATTTGCTAACAAGCTAAACAAATCTGTTACACATTGTAAACAGACTTAACATGAGCAGCAGTAAACTTCTCTTCCCTTGAAGCTCACAATTGCTTGAAACTGCACTTGAAACTAAATTTCTTGAAAAATGCACCTGTCATAATGGGGGGACAGAGAGCCAAAACTTAGGACACAGTTTAATATGTGGTCTTGTTAACTTAGAAAGTTAATTGAACAACAGGTTTTGCATTAGTATAAATTTTCTGAAGGCTATGAAGTCTGATGCTCAAATGTCTGCCATTATTTTCTGACTTCAGTCATCAATGATTTGCCAGGGATTTTCCAGAAAAACACAATTTTATTAGAAACAGACTGAAGCAAAAATATGGACATTCTGCAAACACCTAGACAGCTGAAGGGTATGCTGCCTACCTGTTACACACAACTATTTCCCTCTTACACACACACACACACACACACACACACACACACACACACACACACACACACACACACACACACATACCTGCCTCACCCTTACACACACACACACACACACACACACACACACACACACACACACACACACACACACACACACAATACCTCTAAACCTCTTCAGCACAAGAAATATGTACAAACCCTGTCATAATGTGGGGAACAAAGGGCCAAAGCTAAGGATTCATTTTAAATATTGCTCTTATAAGCTTAGAAAGTTGATAGAACAACAAGTTGTGAATTAATATGAATTTTCTTAAACGTATGAAATCTAAAGGTCAGAAGTATGCCATTATTTTCCTCAGTCCTCAATGATTTGCCAGAGAAGACCTATTTTATGCAAAACAGACCAAATAAGGCAAAAAGCTGGGACACCCTGCAAATACCTGGTCAACTGACAGCTGCACTCAGGCACCGCTTCTTATTAAAGCCTTGATAAAAAAAAATACCTTCAAGTTCTGTCAACAAGATTGTTCAGATCGATCAACAGCTCTGCATTAATATCAATTTGCTGGAAAAAGGGAGAGAGCAGACCCATACCCATACAGCGACCAATATAAATACAGGACCTGTCTTACTTGGCGGGAACAGAACAGTTGTTTAAATTTCCCTCCAAGTTCTAACTGCGGGCAGAAAACACAGGGCAAGTGAGCAGCTACTCAGCATCAGCCACAAACACAGAAGTTGTTCCTTCTTCTCCTCTAAAAACTAAGGGCAAGCAGCTGCTTAGCCACTGCTCAGCTGCAAACAGGAAAGGTTCTTTCTTGTTTTTTTTTTTTTTTAAATAAATTGTGGATGAGCGGCTCAACTTTTATTTCTCCATTTACAGGGTCGGGTAATGGATGATACCTGAAAGTCAGGTGGGTGCAAGTGAGCTTGCGGACCCCTTGTGTTTATCGTATGGACCTGCGGACCCCAGTTTCAGAAACACTGACATAGAGGATTGCTAGATTAACAGGGTTTGTCTGGACAAGCATTTTCTGCATGACTTGATGTCTGACACTGATATGTCTCTGACATACCTCTCAACTGTCCAGATGTCCACAGACTGCCCAGAGGTTTGCCTGTTATGTTTGGTCTGCTCCTCAGACAACTTCTGTTTTTGAGAAATCAGTAGGATAATGTGTGGATTGTAGTCAGTGAATGTTGACATCCATTAGTGTTTCAGACATCATATCCTTCAGGGATCTTATGTTACAAAAACCCTCTAACACCAGCAACAGTTTTAGTTTGTAACACCGTTATGTGAGATATGTCTCTCTTTTAGGCCCTGTGTTAGTTAGCATCTCAAGCTTTGTCCAGATGTCTTGCAGTAAGAGGTTCAGGGGTATGGCATATCATTATTTAGTGAATGCACTCCTGATATCATCCCAGTAACTTAGCAGACTCCTGGAAGTGGTATGCAGTAGTGGCCATAAATATGGTCCCACACCCTGGACATTCTGTGGAAATCTGTACAGTTGAGAGTTATGTATGTCTGACCATTGTTAACAGACTGCAAGACTGTGTAACAGTGTTATGTGTAAATGCTTGTTGGGCTGAGTAGGTAGAGTAGCAGATATGAGTGTCATATATCCTTTTCTATCTGACTGTGCATGCTGCTACAGTTGTTGGTGGTCTATCAGGTGTATACATTTGTAGTGGCAGACTGAAAAATGTCCTGTGACACCTCAGGATTCCCAGTAGACTGTGAGTTGAGCCAGTATATGTCAGTGTAGTGTGTGACTGGCAATCAGGATATGTTTGCTCAAACAGTCGTTATACTCTGGAGTTCATTTTGAGTGCTGGCATGTTGCCGTAACTCTGGTGCAAATGGTTTTGGGTGGACAATATCTCACCGTTGTCTGCTTTTCCCTACAGTTACATCCCTGTAGTGCATGATATATTTGCAAATAGGTTCACAGGTTCATAGGTGTGTACTAAGCTGATGTCCCTGGGGCCTTTACAAACCTACATGGGTAATTCCCCGGATCTGATTTGGGGTAGTGTTGTGTTGGTCTTACTGTGGTTCAGAAGGTGATGGTTGAAATGGTTGGCAGCTCTCAGTGTTTTTTCTCTTCTGTTACATGACTGCAGTTATACCTCTCCACTGTCCAGATGTCTAGACACTGTCCAGATGCGTGACTCAAATGTTTGGTCTGTTCCCCATAACAGTTGTGGGTTTCTGAAAAATCACTGGGATGATGTGAGCATTAACATCAGTAAATGATGACAATCATTTGTGTTTTAGACTTGGAATCTATCAGGAAATATATGTTAAATAAAACCATGCTACTCTAGCAGACTTCTACACGTATAACAGCCATATTTCAACGATATCACTATTGTTTGCCCTTTACTTTCTCAGGCTTTTTGCAGATGTTTTGCAGTAAGATGTTGGTGATATATATATATATATATATATATATATATATATATATATATATATATATAAGAGTATAACGGATATATATATTTTCCATTACGTTAAATGACTGTAGTGCATGATGTGTTTGTAAAAATATTTCAAATTCCTGCAGCTTAGATGGTGTGGAGTGATGACTTTTCTTTCATTTATGTTAAATGAACATAATGCATGATATGTTTGTAAAAGCATTGGAAATCCTCACAGCTCAGATGGTTTAGTAATATGTTGCTGTGATTGTTGTGCACAATGTCCCAGATTTGAGATTTGGCAGGGCTGATTATCTTACTGCTGAGCAGAACAAGGGCTGATGGAGACAGAGTGATTAAAGCACTTTTAAGTAGTTGTAAGCAGGTTTACATGGTTTTGTGAGAACTAAGTGATGCTAACAGATGGTTAATTCCTCTTATCTTTTCTTAGCAGCACTTGCTCCCACTTGCATCCACACTAAATTTAATTAAAGAAAAGAAAATAGGGTGATATGGAAGTGGTGAAATGGAGGCAAGCAGGGGGTAAAACATTAAGGGTGGGAGGATGTCATAATGGTTAAGGTATTTACCTTAAAGACACAAGGTGCAGGGTTTGGTTCTCACATGGGGTAACTGGCTAGGCTTCAAATGACCCAAAAGGGTAGTTAGCCTAGTACTAACCTAAGAAAACCGGCTAGGTATGTGCAGGATGGGTGTAGGAAAGGACCATAGCTCTACATTTCTTCTGCATCAACAGCTGTGAATAATATGCAGAATTTTGAATTTACAGCCTCACACCCCACAGGAAGAGGTGTTGGCAACAGACATTTGTAGAATATTTTGTTGGTAGATTGATTCATTTCTCTGTACACGGGGCAAAATGTAGACCTATATATGGGGCAATGATTTTTTTTTTTTGTGGGACAGATGCCTTTTTTTATGTTTAGGTGAGAGTGGGATGTTGGGGAAGGGCTGTTGGTATGTTTTGAGAGGTTGGTTGGGTAGGATATCTGTGCCCAAGGTGATTGGCAGCAGTGACCACTAGCTGTGACAACATGACACTTGAGAGACATGTATTGGGAAGAGGGCATGGTGTATGTACCTATCCTGCTGTCATTTGCAGACAATGGGTTGGACAGTGAGACAGTAGTACACAGTGTATTGTTTTACCCTTCAAACAGCTACTACAAACATTTTATTACCTGTAAGACCTGTGGATAAAATATCTGTTAGTACTATCTGTTTCTACAGATATTCAAGATTTCTTGAGTGTATATATGCACATATCTCAGTACTACTCCATGGATTCAAACCATGTCTGGGTGTGCTAAAATGAATGATACGGCTATTTATCATCACATTGAACTACTGGGGAACTGCTATTTCTTGGTTGACTGTTTTCTGCCTAATATTCTGTGGGTTAGACAGTCTGACCTTGTAATCCTGAGATTCATGCATGACAAATGTGTGTACTGTGTAGTAATCCTTTGAAATTACCTGATCTGGAAAGCAAAGGTTAACACAAGGCACTGCAGCAAAGGACACTGTATAATACATTTTACATTAGTATTCAGGGTTCAGATCTTAGTGCATAACATATGCCATATTTCATGCGTATCTTGATTTACAGCTCCACAATCTACTGTTTTGCTCACTGGATGATTCACAGAACAACCTCTGTTAATTCAAGCTGTCAAAGCCATATTTTCTGTACAGAATCTGTACACATTATATTTCTACAACAATATGCCAGAATAAACACATCAGTTGGTGGTTTAGGTTTTATTGTACTTATAAGACACAGTGCTCTACTACTGCATATGCTGTAGATGACTGTCAAACATTTCTTTAATCGTTAAACACAGAACAAAGTAAACAGTTTACTCCTTATTTATTTCACTATATACTGAAAGGTAGATCTGTACTCACCAGCCTGTTGGTACAGCCTTGTCAGTCTGTCTGCATGGGCCACAACATTGATAGCCCTCTCTGCTGCAGCTGTAGGGGGAGAAAACACACATTATGCATATCTATCTATCACATACCCAGGCTAGAATTTGGTACAGCTATATCTGGAATACTTACAAACTGCTGGAGCATGGTTGTCCCAATTGTCTTGGATCCATTGGGCCAAGACTGCCCCTTCTTCTGCTTTAGGTCAGCATAGTGATGCTGTATCTGTTCACCAGTTCAGGGGGAGCCAGTGGTACTGGTCAGATCATGGGCAAGTTGGTCCCAGGCCTTTGCTTTATACTGTGAGCCCTGGTACTGGACCTGCAGCAGTCTGTCATCATGGTTTACTACAAGGAGCCTATACATGAATCTGGACTCCAAAATTCCCCAGTTCTAAGCCCAGAGGTGTGAGCCTTCACCAACACCTGACATAGTTCCTACTCAGTGCAAGCTACAACAGATTCTGGCTGTATTCCTGCCTGTGCCATTTAAATAAGGCTATATTCCCACCCATTGCTGTCATTGGACCATTTTGAAAATTCTAAACTCAGCTAAGCAGTCTGCAAATCTGTCAAGGTGAGTTAAATAGTGCTTAAAGTGGTAATTGCTGAGCACTGCTTAACAGTGCACAAATCTGATTAGCTGAGCTGAATACTGCTTAGCATTCACATTTAAGCAATGCTTACAGTGGCTAAGCATAGCTGAGGACTGCTAAGCAATGCTCACTTTTCCTTTTAAAGAAATATCACAATAATGACTTTAATCACTACTGACATATTAGTAAGTGTATATGATTTACTTTACATGATGTCTCTCTATGTGCTTTCATTACATTACCATGTGGTGTGACTATGCTGTATGGGACACTTGTGTATACATGGGTGATTTCACATGTTATATGCACTCACACTTACATTCCTAGATCAGCTACCCTAACCTGGTTGACAAATATCAATTACTACATAATTTAAAATAAAAATAATAATTTTAACATTGCTTTCACATGGAAAAATAAAGTGCCTGTCTTGGTGCACATGCCGTGAACACCAGCATGCAAAACCAGGACTCTAACCACTACACTATCTTGGGATTAGGATTTCAGCTGTATATTTTTATTTATCTCCTATGGGATGTTTAAGCAATGCTGAGCAGAGGGCCATAACATGCACACCTGCTCAGCTATGCTTAAACATACCATAGACTGGTAAAAAAAAAGAAATTTAACAAAACCATTTTATTTACATTTATCTGTACTGCTTGTCAGTCACAGTAAGGGAAATTGGAAAAGGACACATAGGGACAGATTTTAATTATTGCTCTTACAAACTTAGGAAGTGTGACTGTGGTTTTCTAGCAAATCACTGGCAAATCACTTGGGGTTTAAGTCAGAACATACTGTAGACATTTAGGTTTCAGATCTCATACATTTCAGGAAATCTGTGCTAATGCAAAACCTGTTATTCTATTAACTTTCCATGTTTGTAAGAGCAATATTTAAAATGTGTTCCTATTTTTGGGCCTTTGTCCCCCCATTATGTATTGCTTTGTACAGATTTTTTGTTCTAGGAGATTGAGAGCTATGTAAGGCAGGCATCTGGGCATTCTGTGAAAATCTGTACAGCTGAGGGGTAGGGCTGCACGACATTGCTTCCTATTAGGATAGATGCTTTCAATGTCTGCTGACACTGAAAGCACTTGCAATGTGCCATACAGCAATTTGACAATGCAGGGGGTGTGTGACAGTACCTGTCACAGGGTCTATATCAGAACATCGAATGTTTAAAATCTCAATTACTCTAAAAAATGAAAATGTCAGACCTTGAAGTGCTTTTTTTGAGATGGCAGTACAGTGAAGATTGGAATATTTGCCCTTTCCTTACTGTAGTGCGATCTTGGTGTTGGGATATATATTTAGCAAGGGGGATGGGGGCACAGCCCCCCACAATAACGAGTTCAAGGTCCGGCATTTTCAATCTTTCGGGCATTCATGAATTTAATCATTCAATGTTTTGATACCTCTGTCACCCACTTCTTGCATTGCTTCTTATTGGAACTGTTGCTTTCAATGTCTGCAGACATTGAAAGCACTTGCAAAGTGCCATACGCCACATTGACAATGCAGGGTGTGTGTGACAGAACCTGTCACACACTCCTTGCATTGATTCCTTGCTCCCCTATCTACTTTAGTGTCCGTGGACACTGTTTTACTAGTTTTATTTGATTTCAGTGTCCTCAGACACTGAAATGCATTTAAAAAGTACCATATGGCACTTTCTGAGTGCAGGGGGCATGTTAGATGTGCATGCACTATGTAAACATGCCCCCTGCACTCAGTAGTGTTTGCATACATTTAGCCTCAGTAGTAGTGTGCCTTCAAGAATATGCAAGGTGTGCTGCTGTTAAAGCTAAGGGGAAATGGGCATGGTTCACTCCGTGCAGGAATAGCACTATTCCTGCACTGAGTTTATTGAATCCCAGGGAAAGTAAATGTTATTGTCATTTAGATCTGCACATAGTTCAGCTAAAAAAAATTATGTTGCTTCATTCCTAGTGCAAGAAACATACATACATACAGTTTATATTTAGTAATACTAAGACAGACACAGATATTACATGTATAGAAATGTGCCATTTAGGGTACTGCAAAAGTAGATATTGCACAAACTTGAATTTTCACATTAACAGGTACCTGTGAAGCAAATATATTGCATAGAATATTGCACATTCCAATTTCAGGACATATGAAGATTTGGATATTGCACTAAAGTATGCTACTAGTGGTAGTGATCTTAAAATACATAGACATGAGAGTATGTAATTTACTGGATTTAAGATATCAGATGTAAACATTTTCTCCCTGGTATATAATGTTCCCTCAACCCATGTTGTGTTTACGTGCCTTTCAGACACATTATGCAGAGGAAACTATGGGGTCTAGTGTTCTCCTTGACCTTCTATGCTGTTAAGGCTCATAGCTAATGATGTATCCCTGGTGGCTAGTGGGTTCTCCGTTGCCAAAATATTGCCGGATCTGTTCATTAGTCTAGAGGTATGTGGAATTATGACAGCCACCCTAGCACACCTATACACACACACACACACACACACACACACACACACACACACACACACACACACACACACACACACACACACTTACCTAATTTACCCTGTCACTTACTCCCCTTAACAACCTCATAGTCAGACACACTCACACATGCATGCACTCATGCACACACCAGCTAATGCTAACTTACCGCTTAACTCTCCAGCTTAGATGAGCATGGCATTTTGGCAGTATTCATTACTGCAAGCAGCCAGGAGCAGTCATGCTGCCTTATCCAGATGAACAATTCTCTTACTCACTCAGCTGCATAAACACCTTACTTCAGACAGTTCTGGAGGAGAGCATGTGGCTAATTAGCATATACCTCTTTCCCAAAGTATCTCTTTAGCATGTAACATGGCCACAGAGACTGCTCACTATGTTGCTGCACATCTATAAAGAAAAGCATTATGCTGGGCTGTCAATGAATTCTAAAAAGTTACTTCAATGTTTACATCTCATATACCTCTTATGGTAACTTTTATGAATTCAGCCCTATATTAAACTGAGAAACTTAATTTTTCAGGGAGAAAGGACTATATTATTGCAAATTTTGCTATGTGCAATATGGGTACTTGAGTAATCAGTAGTAAATTATGGCTTGGTTTGCTTATTTATGAATTGATTTATTCTCAAAGTTCAAAGTGTCAAGTTATTAACACATTTAAGAGAGGCTGGATAATTCAGGTTTTATTTTAATCCAAAAATCCAAACTATAAGCTAAGCTTCTGAAATTGTCTGCAGCTAGAATACATTTAAAATTTTATTGTACATATATTTAGATTCCTTTACTATCATACCCAGATGTAGATGTGCATATGTGAATTTGAATACAATGTTATTAGTCTTAAAGATTGTTACTAAGTTAATTTTTCCAGATTTATCTTAGTATACTTTCATAAATTCCACTATGACAGAATATTATTTGAACAAAGTTGCTACTACTCTATATTTACTTTAGGAGAGGGATGCTATAGTAAGCTGGTATCCCAGAGCCTTTGCACTTCCAATGTTCATTGGAAGATTATCCAGTTTCTTAAAGACAAATAATATTAGATTGTGTTTTCAAAAAAAAAATGTGTGTTTTACTGCTGGATTGTAGTCCACCCATAATGAATGATACAATATCTGTGTCCATCAGTTTGATAGCTATTAATTATATGGTTGATCTGAACATAACACCTGCAGTTACTACTGGCTGAACATTCTTTGAGTTTAGCTCTCAACCATACTATATCCCTTTTCAAACATCTTTCAAGGTATATTTTCTCGTGCAAAAGTCGAAGAGGGGAATTCAACTTCACTGAGACTATATGTCAGCAAACTATTTGCAAATGCTAAAATGTAATTATAGAAATAAAGCTATCTTTTAAAAAGCAATCAAAACAAACAACAAAAATTAGAATCAAGTTTTTGAACTCGCTGAAGGAAAAAAACATGACTATAATAAAATGTATTTATTCATAGGTTAGTACTGAGCTAACTACCCTTGCGAGCCATTTTTAAGCCTAGCCAATTATCCCTTGTGAGACTCAAACCCTACACCTTGTGTTTGTAAAGCAAACACCTTAACCATTAGGCCACCCTCTCTTATTTGCATTTGTTGACTGGGAGAGTCTGACTGGACGCAGGTCCGTTTTCAGCAGAGGCCCAGGGAGAAAAGCTCCACATTTAAAATGTTACAGACATAATACATTTGGAGAACATAGCATTTAAAAATGAAAGACATAGTTACAGCTGTAGAACATAATACAAAATTAAAAACATAGTTACAGATGTAGAACATAGACAACTAGAATCATTGTTGTCTGTGAGGTACATAACAGACATTAACAATTGTTACAATAAGAAGTTCCTACTGTATAATAATACATTGGAAACCTTATATCTCTAAATTAGTTCACAACTGAAGACCTGCCAGCAATAAGGGGATTTATGCAGATCTCATTGACTCATTGGCTCAAAATAATACTCTAGAGATTGAGGTGAGAAAGAATGAAAGACATCCATTCTGCTCTCTCAAAGTCTGGATAAACAAAGTTACACCTTCTTATTAAATATCACAAAACAAAGAAGTATAAGCAAAACAGAGTGTAATAGATTAGAGGCTCATAAATTAGTACTAGACTAGCTACCCTTGTAAGCTATTTTTAAACCTAAGCAATTATCCCATGTGAGAATGTAACAAATCCCCCATGATTTTTGTTCATCTCATGTGCCAATCATGAGCGGACAGGTGATCCGCTGTGGTGAGACCCCTAACCGGGAAAAGCCGAAAGAAGAAGAAGAAGAAGATGTGCCTTCATGGCTGTGTAAGCAATCCTCTGTGTGTGTTGATACTTTCTGTATTATACTAATATCACATGTGTATTCAAAGATTTCCACAATCTGCAGTCCTCCAGAAAGCTGTTTGGGCACAGGCTGTATATGTCATTCTTGACATCTGTGACTTAAACAATGAACAAGAAAGGCCCTAGCACACAGCGCTGAGGTATAGACCTGATCACTGGACTCTAGATATAGGTCACTTCACACATTTCAACATATTTATATGTTATGTATGTGATCCAGTGGTCTACCCACTTGGTGATATAGGTGTTTACGGCCACTTGTGACAGTGTTGCAGTAATACCTCAGTGTGGATTAGTGTCAAATACCTTGGCCTGGTCAAATTCCACAGGATGATAGTGTCGTCATCATGCATGCCTTTGTTGACCTTCTTGAGGGCATCTAACAGATCTAACAAACATGGATGTAGCCTGAACAAATCACACATGTCTTTTGAACACATTGAGGATATTATCATTATCCATTAAGAAAGGTCCACAATGACATGTTGGTCTATTTCACATATGAGGAGAGTCAGGATGTGTCTATACACGTATGCATCAGGTGATGTACTCCTTCCCCTCCCCCCAGTCAGATGAATACATGTTGATGTACTCCCTTCTATGGGAACATATTCCATCTGGAGGCTATGTTGAAGTATGGATTCAACTGTGTCTGGTAGGTCCATGTTTTTAGTCATGCTACAGGCAATCTGTGATGTTGTCATGATCCATTGATTCTGTGTTATTAGCTGTACAGAGTGCATAGATGTGCTGCCCACCTTAGCATAGAAACTGAGTAAGTTTTGCATGTATACATTGACTAATGGACTGTAGTGACAGGGGGTAATATGCGAGACAAACTGTCAGCTAGCGGATTGTCTATTTTCTCCATCTGGGTATGTCTGGTGGCATCCACATGCACATCTGTGCGTAGCTGTATATTCCACTTAAAATTTCAAATGTATTGGAATAAATGATCGTGAAAAGACCTATAGATTCAACCATGGTCATTCAACATATTCCACACACTGGTACTATGCACACAGTCATACAACTGTAACAATGTCACGTACTTACATCATTTGCACAACATATACCTATATGTATTTTATGGGCAAGCTGTGTTTGAGCAGCCTGATGTCATATCAGGATACATTACAGATCAGTTGTTTGTGGCTCATGCAGAACATTATCTGAAACAAATGCAAACAGTCACACAATGGTGCTGCTGACCCCTTCAATAATATTTGGTTATAGCAACACAACTGCATATAAAATGAATTACAGAAGGCTGCACTTGTATCAAAACATGTGATATGTTGTTGTGTATATCACAGCATAACATGTGTATGAGACAAGATTTATGAGACCATGTAATCAATATAACTTTATACTGATGTATGTCACCAAGCATTTAATGATGGTATGTAGACACTTGCACACCTATGCCATACCAGAATTGTCACTGTGATAGTGGAATGTGAACTGTGTCAGTGGTTGATCTGCTCAACTACAGCAACACATGTCCTAATATGCCAGCAATGTATATACACAAGCATATCATACCATGTCCCTCAAGTCACTCAATGGTAAGTACCGTCATGACTCTGTCATAGTTTATGTTGAGGTGAATTACTTGAGATGTACCTCTCTACGCTATACGAAAAGACACATGTCTGAACTCTCAGATTATTTGTCCTAGGCAGGTATGGCCCTAGCCCTAAGCACCATTCTATCTTCACCCAGGATGATGCCACAATATAAACTAAAAAAATGATTGACTTCAACAATTAGCTTCGATTTTGGTGTCAGTGCAGGTGTATCCACTATCTCTCAGCCTGGGATGACATGGTTGATATGCAATGCTGCTTTGCCAGACATGGTCTGCACCTGTTTCATCTATGCTGTTTGATACTGGCAAAGGTGCTTGCTTCCCCTATAGTGTCTTTTTTAGGCAGTGTCAAACAACAAAAGTTCTGTTGTAACAAAATCCAGTGGATGCAAATTCAAGGTTCTGCTCTTTAATGCAAGGAGGAAATTGCCAATCTGCTAGCTGACAAATTTTGCATAAACTTCACCCACCTGGCCCTACCAGCCATACCCCAGAGCATACCTGACACCAGTCCTCTGTCTAGTATATCGAGACATCAGGTCATATCTGTGTTTTCCAAGGCTAAACATATGGCCTCAGTAGTACCAGATAACATCCCAAGTTGCTTACAAAGCAATCAAGAACAGGACCTAGCTGACCCACGTAATGTCTTCTTTAACCTTAGCCTGAGAAATGGCTTTGTTTCAGCAGAGTGGAAAGCAGCAATGGTAATTCCCTTGCACAAAGGGAGGCCATCAGCTGACCCTGGGAACTATAGACCCATAAGTCTAACCAGTCTTATCTGCAAGGTCTTAAAGGAATCATCATGGACCTTATCAGCAAGGACATAGGTGACATTTAAACTCTAGACCCAGCCCAAGTTGGTTCTGTTAAGGGTAGATCATGCTTATTAGATCTAGTAGACATCTTCAAGAAAGTCACCAAAGCCCTGGATGAAGGTTAGACAGTGTATACCACCTATCTTGACCTGGCCAATGCTTTTGACATAATCTCCCTCTCAAGTATCATTGAGAAACTCTTTCAGCTGGTGATAAACCCTTACATTACTAGATGGGTAGCCAGGGGGTTCATCAACAGAACACATAATGTCAAAGGTGCTGACTCAACCTCTACCAGTAGACTTGTCATCAGTGGTGTATCACAAGGATCTGTTCTGGGCCCTTTACTGTTTGGAATCTGTTTCTTGGAAGTCCAGGCTAAAGTAGATGGCCTTTGGCTTCACAAGTTTACTGATGATTGTAAATTGGGTGCAATCATTGAATCCCCCAACAATGTTAAGATATTACAGGAGGGACTAACACAGACAAATGATTGCTGCCAATGCCATGGTCTAAAACTAAATGCAAAAAAAATAGTGCCATTATTAATGCCTTTGGCAAAGTGTCATTCCCCAGTAATTACAATATTGACAATACTCACCCCCAAGCTCAAACTCAGTGATGCAGGACCCAGTGGCGGCTGATGACTTCAAATCAAAGAGGGGCTACAGGAGACAGCTGAATGGGTGGGACCAATGGGAAGGGGTGTGGCCAATTAGAAAGGGGTGGAGCTATGCTAAAAAATGCAAACACTGGGACTTTAATTAAATACGCTGCCCTGGGTGCCACTGCCAAACCATCATTATGAGAGTCCAATTAAGAGAAAGTGAATTGTAGAAGAAAAAAATATTTCAGTGCATTGGCTACATCTCAGCTTACTTAATATCTAGATGGAAACAAAAAGGTTGTGAGGCATGAAAAAATAAATTACTTTTTAAATACATTATTGGAATGCCAGTCAAAATCAAGTATAAAAAAAACAAGCAGCACTCAACTCAAACCACTTCTCCTTGCCCTGCAGTTCTAATTATAATTTATATTCAGCTTTATAAAAGTAACAAGTAACATGCTAAAAGTAGCAATCTCTATGATAGCCCCACTTGTAAAAATGTTTCTTATCCAAAAAAGACCTGCTGCCTAACAACAACGATCTACTTGTTTCATAGGGAAAACATGACCAAAGTAAAAAATGAACAGCAAACAAGAAACAAGCTCAAGATAAATTGCTTAAAGGATGACTGCACAGGTTATGGACCACACATGATAGATTGGCATCCTGTTCAGTTTATGGGTAAAGCCTGCAAAGATGACTGCAAGTCTCCAACAAATGTAATGAGCTTCTGAAAATACTGTAATCCTGTCCTTTATTACAAATACTGTCATATGCATTTCAATACCTAAGGCTTATACGCTATCTAGTTATGTAAATATTTTCTGCATGGCAGCAACAAAAAGGCTTTCAATGTTGGTAATTCTTTAACAGTATGCTTATTAAAGCTTACTTGCATCTTACAGTCTCAGACAAGCTTTTCCTGATGGTCATTAAAGCATTGCTACGTAAATACAGAGCAACAGGCACTGCAACAACATGCATTTTATGAATAAGAAAAAGCATAAATCAGCAGTATAAAAATATGACAGAAAACCAGAACATTCTTCAAAATCAAGGACAGATGAAAAGCCACTGTAGTACTTGTGTCTGCCTTGGATGGGGGGATACTCTGTACACTTACACTGCATAACTGCTCCTTGCCTTGCTTGGACACATCCAGAGTGACTACGTGGGGGAGTGGGGTGCAACAAGTATGTCACAATTTGAAATGTCTCTGGCTGATGGTGATGGCCCAGACACATTTGTCATACTTTTCAGCCTCAGTGCAAGAAAGCTGGACAAAGCCGTAAACAGAAGTGAGACAAAGGCCCAAAAATAAGGACAATTTTTAAATATTGACCTTATAAACTTAGAAAGATAATAGAATAGAAGGTCTTGCATTAGTATGAATTTTCTGAAGGGTATGAAATCTGAAACTCAAATGTATGTCATTATTTTCTAACTTCAATCTTTAATGATTTGCCACTAATTTGCCAGAAAAACACAATTTTATGAAAAACGGACCAAAAATGTGATGCAAAAATATAAAATAGCCACACAATACAGCTAGGAACCTGTCAAAGAAGGGACACTTTTTTAATATTAGTACTGTTAACTTGGGCAGCTGACAAAATAAGAGAATCTACATGCATTTCTGAAATTAAAAGTAATCTATAACTCTGATCATTACAATTACTTGCTAATTATAAGCCCTTCATGTTTTCTTCCAAATTTGCCATTTTGTGGATGAAGGGATTATTAGGGGGAGAGCAACATTTTGAGCCACAATCAGGGACAGTTGAGAGGTTTGGATATACCTAATTCTATAAAGTGATTTATTTGCACATACCTCTCATCCTCTTAATGCAGGAAATCTGGACAAGGCCAAATATATTGGGGGAACATATAAATAGTGCTACAAATTGCTCTTGCATAAACTTAGACAGTTGACAGAACAACAGGTCTTGCTTTACCATTCATTTTTCTGAAGATTATGAAGTCTGAAACTCGATGTCTGTCATTATTTAGTGACTTCATTCCTAAATTATTTGCCAGAAAACCACAAATTTTATGAGGGACAAACCAAAAATAAGAAGCAAAAATCTATTCATTCTTCAAAAATCTGGACAGTTAAGAGGTATAGTTAAGCTGGGGCTGTCTGAGTTTGCCACCCTTCCCCTCTCACAAAATCATGGGCAAATGGGGCCTCCCGCCTGCAGATATTCCAATGTCCTGTTACTTGGCTATTTCATCCCATTTACCATAAACACTGTAATGTGCATACTGCTTTACTTATGTAATGATATGGATTTCATTTAAAAGTTTTATTTTACACTTTACAGCACAAACACTGATAGTCACCTGCTAAACAAAGCAATGCAGTCTCACAATGAAAATAGATTTAGCATTAAAACTTCTCTGCCCTTGAAACTGACATTCATTGAAACAGCATTGAAACCCACATTCAAAGAAAATACATCTGACCAGTGGCAGATAAAGATTAACTTTGGGCGGTTTTCAAATCATAGGCCCTTGCACAGGAAATATGCATGTGTTCTTTGATACACTTTCCTGATTGTATTAAATTATATTTCTTGTATAATACAGTACAGCTGTTAGAGGGCATTTTAAATTTATTGTTTAGAACATTTTTCCATTAAACAATTAAACAAAATGCATGCATCAATACTGACAAAATTGCCTAGTTCAGAAAATTTCCATCATAAAAGTCTACTCAGACTTCTACAATCCACCAGTATCAGCAAATATGCACAATCTCTACAGAAGTAAAAGTCATCTAATAATTCCACATTAAAGAGATCTGTAACTAATGAAGAGGTTGCTGCTAGCAAACAACTTTATGTTTCATTATTTCATCTACAAATAAAGTGCCTTTTGCCATTGAGGAATAAATTGCCTATGTTAGAGAAAAAATGATAAGCTAGTAATATTGCAATAGGGAATAGATGGAAAACTGATAACAGGTTCATCATTACTAGGTATCTCCACCAAAGAGGACATTCTCAGGAATGCAGTATCCATCCCCTTTAAAAGTACAGCACAGTACAGTATCAGCAATGCATCTATATAATGTGGGAGTAGAACCCACAGCCTTTTGCATCAAAGGTAAATACACTACCTGTTGTGCTATTAATAATATAAGCAGAGTCAGCATAAGCAGCATTAAACTTCTCTTCAAGCTCTCACCTCCTTGTAAAATCCACTCGACACTCAACTCTATCTCTCAGCTTTGAAGCACAAGATATCTGGAAAAAGCCAAAATTTATTGGGGGGGGGGACAAAAGCCCAAAAACTAGTGACAAATTTTAAACATTGCTTGTATAATCTTGGAAAGTTGCTAGAATAAAATGCTGTGTTACCACCATGCATTTCACTTTCAAGTCTTGGCCCCTGGACCCTGTGAACTACAGTCAGAGCAAAATACCACTATGCCAAATCAGCTGTTTCTTGAAAGGCAGGTAGACTGAAACGTTAATGGCTATCATTTAGTGAATTCAATTCTCACCATAGCTCTCAGTCTCTTAGCACAAAACACCTAGACAAAGCCAATAATGGGGAAATACAGCTCCCAAACATATTCAGTGAATTCAGTTCTCACCATAGTTCTCAACCTCTTACCACAAAAAAAGTGGACAAAGCCAATAATGGTGGAATACAGCCCCAAAAATAGGGACAACTTTCAAATATCAATCTTATAAACAGAACATTGCTAGAATAAAAGGTACTTTCTGAAGAATATGAAGTCTGAAATTCAAATGCATGTCATTATTTAGTGAATGCAAAATCCAGAAAACCACAAATTTCACAAGAACAAAAATATGAGGTAAAATTTCACAAGTGGTGGTGTGTAGGGAATTCAAGCTCTTGCTACCTGCTCCCAAGGTACAGGGCTTGAGTCTAGCCACCAGGTATATTTCCTGAGTTCTCTCTAGCCACCAGGTATATTTACCTGGGGCATTTCACACACACACACACACACACACACACACACACACACACACACACACACACACACACACACACACACACAGACACACACACACACACACACACACACACACACACACACACACGCACACACCTGAGTCTGACTCTGTTGCTAAAATACTAGCTAGCCATGAAAGTCTGTTGCATTCCTGCAGTAAAATCCATTGCTGCAAAGTTCATCCATCCTGCAGTAAAAGCCCACAAGACCTTCCCTTTCTCATGAGAGCAGGCTGCTACCCAGCCTGCAGACTTTGCCGTCCTATCCTCTTCCAGTCTATGCAGTTGTAACTGCATAGACTTCTGGGATCTTTGCTGTTGATTGCTGTCTTCCTAATCAGGAGTGTCTCACCAGCAGTCCAGATTCTGTGCTCACGCTCTGGACTGGTTCAACAGCAGTCTGGATATTGGGAAATGCCGTGAGTGTGCATGCATGAAGTTCATTTTTTTTTTCAGTTGGGGCAGCTGCAGTCCTGCAGCCCAATAGCATGAACCACCACCGGCAAGACCAGAGACCACTAGTAGACAGCAATCCAGATTTTGATGACCAAAGTTCCACAGTGGTTAGGAAAACCTTCTACTTCATGTACATCATAAGTAAGGGCATCACATCCAGGTCTGAGGATGTTATAACACCACTGTACTTGACCCTCATCAGAGCACTAATGGAGCACAATACTCTCCTTTGCATATATCTCCCTAGTCACCTGTAGCAGCTGGAGAGACCACAGGGGTTTTTCACCAAGAAAATACAGGACCTCCCAACCATACCATAACATAAATGGATAGACTGAAAGCTCTGTCAGTGTACTTTGTATCATATAGGCTGCTGAGAGGTGACTTGAGCCTGGCCTACAGGGCAGTCTCTGACCCTGCCCTGATGGAAATGTTGTATATATGCAAATCTAATGGCAAAAGAGTCACTCACTCTAGGGATCTTAACCTAGCCTGTGACATTAACAGAACATGCTTGAGAGACAGATGTAGCTGATGACATCAGCAGAGTCTGGTGAGAGGAAGATGGTAATAGCAGTGTCCAACATACTGGTGTAAAATGCTCACCGTAATATCAACCAATTGAGCAAACACACACAACAGATGACTGCAATGAGAACAGAACTCCTAATTATCTAAGTACTCTGGTTAGAGACGTCAGTATTTAATGTAAACTCCACAGTACAAGTCTGATTTGGAGATTGTCAGCCAACACTTTATAAGTGATGACATCAGCAAAATTTGGTGAGAAGAAGATGGTATTAGCAGTATCCCACATAATGGTGTAAAATATTCTCTCTAATGTCAATCAATTGAACAAACACACCCACGTGCATGCCGGTTGACTGCCAGAGAACAGAACCACTACCTAAGTACACTGACTAAAGACCTCAGTATTTAATCAAAACTCCACAGCACAAGTCTCACTTGGAAAGTGTTGGACAATACTTTATAAATTATGACATCAGTGGCATCTGGTGAGGAGATAATAGTAATAACATTGTCCCACATGTTGGTGTAAAATGTCTTCTTTTTTGCCAACCAAAGTAAATAAAAACATACATATGTCAGTTGGCCACAGTCAGAAAAGAAATCCCTATAAATCTAAGTTCAGAGACTAGAAAGAAAATTTGATAATTAATGCAAGTGCCACAACACAAGTCTGACTTTTACAGGGCTGCAGGATAATTTATATTGGATGACATCATCATTGGATGTTTGAGAGAACATGCTCGGAGGCCTGACTGAAATGGATGTGTAGGCATGTACAACATTCAAAATATTGGTACTCCATGGGATTGTAGTGATGACTGTAGGGTAGACAGTTATGCTCTTCTGACTGGATGGACACGCACAGACTAGAGAACTCAGTACTTAATGCAAGCACCATTGCACAAGTCTTACTTTTGCAAGGTTGCAGGACAATTTATTGTATATGACATCATCTTTGTATGTTTGAGAGAAGATGTTGAAAGGACTGTCTGAAATAGATAGCTATTCATGTACAACTGTCAAGATATTAAAGATCAGCATGTTACCAGACTGATGATTGCTCAAAGCATAGCATTTGCTGTTGTGTTTTAAATGCACAGTTATATCTTAAAAAGACAGCCTTGGAAACATTATGCAAACAACTGTCCACATTACTACAAGCACTGGGAATCTGAATGTGTATTGTCAGTTTAAACATGTCCATGGTACACAAGAAAGCATTTTTTATTTCTGTAGTGTAATTGGGTTCGTCGAACATGTTTATGCGAAATGGCAAAATTCCAAAAGCACAGAACAGTGATTTTTTTTTCCTAGGGAAAAAAAAATCACTGAACCATTTTTGGAACTTTACCATTTCCTCCACTGTGGTGCGATCTCAAAGTTGGTATATTTAAGGAGGGGGTAGTGGCGAAATCCCCCACTTTATTTTCTGTAAGTTTTTTTTTTTTTTTTTTTACACATCAACAAATTTTTTTTTGCATGGGGAAAAAATTGCTGGTCCTTATGTTCGACATACATTTTGCATTTTCATAGTGTTTGGGTTGATTATATAGTGTTCGCAATTTTAAGCGTTCGCTAATCTAATAGACCCGTGTAATTGATATATTTGTGAACAAGTACTGAGAGACCAAGTTTCAAGTGAATGGGTGCAGGTAACAGATGGCTACACTGTAAATATGTATTCTTTCCTTAAAAGTGTCTTCCTTTTGTTTGTATTTTTACATGTACTTTCATGGAATGAAGACTAAATGGGCAGTAAACAAAAGTAATGAATGCTAATGTGCACTTTCCATTGTGCACCACCAAGCAGCATGTTTATGTGGTAGATGGCAAAGTGTTTTGCACATGTGAGATTCACATTTATACTGCTTTCATTGTATTACATAGTTAAGAGGCAAGCAAACCTGGGCTTGTGCTCCAATGATAAAATTATGAGAGTTCTATTGATTTGCTTCCTTCTGCACAATCACGTTAAGTGAAGATATGTGGCAGTTAGCAGTGTGGATAGTACTGAGTGTAAGAAACACACCTGCTGCTTAGCTGACTCTCTGGCAGCAGATGTAAATACGTTGACATATTTCTTTTGTAGCCCAGAATATATAGGGTTCAAGTCCAGGTGTATGTAATAGTTTTAAATATGTATTTATAATGCAATGAATTATTCTTTTTTCTATGATCACTGTGTGTTACCTTAGCACAGCATGTTTAATCAGTATTGCTTAGAGGTATCCACACCATTCAACAGCTGATCACTGTCACTTGGCATTGGTGTATGAGGCCAAACTCCACACAACCACAGAGGACAAGTGAAGGGCTTCATTTTTTTTTACTTATGTGTGTGGTGTGTGTGATTCTATTTTTTTAGCAGATTAAAGATGTTAAAATGGGGTAGATAGGAAAGTGGTGAAGGGGGGGGGCACAATACATACACAGTTTTAGTGGACCATGTAGGCTTTATTGAATTTATACCATGGTTTACTTTTTTATATTTTACTGAGATAAATGGTCTTACAATTTGCACTGCTTCTACTGCTGCCAATGTATATACATTGGATTTAAATTTGCACTGAAATACTATAGAGGGGGAACTGGTATTAAGAATGTGTGTATGTTAAATTTACACTGCTGTCTCAGATAATAAGCAGCACCTTTCACAACTAAATAAGCTTTACACTGTACAGCTGCAGATTAGACTTAAACTTTCTAGTTATCAAGGACTTCATCCACCTCAGATAGGGTCTTCCTGTGTCAACTTAAAACAGTAATTGAAATTTGACCAAGATTAATTTTCACATAAAAATATTAATTTGTACACTTTTGCACATATGTACGCGCACACACACACACACACACACACACACACACACACACACACACACACACACACACACACACACTTATTATTTTTAGGCATGGTTAATGATATCTCTCTAGTACCAATTTCCTTTTGTTGTCTTTTTATGGTAATTTCCAGCTGAACCAGACTAGCATACCAGGAATTCAGTTTATCTTTATGATTAAAACAAACCATATATAAAGACTGCTTGGCAGCAGTAGCTTGAGTAGTAACACTTCAAAAGGCTCAAGTCAACAATCATTAGCACACCATTACAGTACTCATACCCTTAAGATAGTTAGCTTAAGGGGATAAGCTAATAGTAAAGAAATGTCCAACACAAGCATTTAAAATGGAATAACAAAAATCTTTATTTGAAACAAATAATAGCAAGCAATATACTTTGTAAAAAATCTAATATACAGACATACTTAAACTTGGCACAAGAAAAGTACAAATGTTTATATAAAAGCATTTAAGCAGAGATACATCATAATGAAGAATTCTAACATATGGTTTACCTGGGTCTATCACTACCAGTAACGGAAGATATATACTCAACATCTGTCTTACTCCATATTTGAAGTTAAAAGGTGGTTTTGTAGTTATATACACAACTGACATCCAGTTTGTGTCTATTTTAAGAAATTGTCCATGGAGCCCAGTCCAGAAGTAAGTCAGTAAGTGTCATGGTAGTTATTTTCTTTCTACTTAAAGTATGTAAGACAATCCAAACTGTTTCAATGTAAAAGTTGATGCTGTTTTTCCTGTTCTCAGAGTCTCTTCAGTCAGGGTTTTGAACTGAATCCATCAAGTTCATGTCCGACTAAAGTAATACTAGTAAGATTAGTAAGATTCGGTTTTTGTTTCAAAGGTCTTGCTACATTTCCGCTGAAAGCAATTTCACACACAGTAAGGCTACATTTTTTTCAGCCTGTATATTATATATTTTTACTTGTTATAGTATTTAAAGCAAGTATATATAAACCACATGCATTTTCTTTAGCATAATACTGGTTCTCTGCAGCTAAACTCTTAATACACAGCATAGCTTTAACTTTCATTCCATAATGTTAATAACTGTTAGACCAAGAATTCAAAATTATTATTAGAACCTAAGTAGTAACTAATAACAGTGAGGCATATCAGTCTATTAAATGCACAATGTCAACATAATTATGACAATTCCCTAAGTGGAGCTGAGACCTCAAAGTTATTTTTGATATTCCAGTATAGATTGTAGATCAGTGAGTAGAATTTATGAGACCCATTCCCATATAGGAATATCTAGTATGTATAATATAGACTATGTGCTTACACTTTTAAACCTCTGTTATTTGGGAATATAAATAAACAAAGTAGGAGAAAGGACAGAATATGCCAAGCCTTACATGCAACTATCAAGAGATAATTTATAAAAAAAAGTGAATGTTGTTTTGTGTGCCAGTTCCCCAACCTTTACATTTAATCTACAACAGGAGATTTAAAAAGGTATAGTCATATTTTGTGATAAGTGCAGCCATATGTACCTTTAGCAAACTATTGCCACTTTTGACTTCGCAACAAATAAAATAAAATGCTAATATGATATAAAATATGAATGCCAATTACATCTGAAAATGAATTTGAAAGCATTACCAAAAATAAAAATGTTACAAAATTGTATGAAATGTTAACATCTAAACAGGAAAAGACTAACATTATCAGAATGTATTACTACTTGTTAGAGTCTTCCATCATTATTATCAAAAAGTATTTATCTACTTTAATTAAACTTTATCAGGAGGAGATTTACTCTGGAAAAATATATTAAATATGTCAGTCCTTACCCGTTAGTGCTGTGCTGACTTGTAACAGTAGTCAAAACTGCAGGAGTGGAAACAATTCTCTTTGATTATGAAAAGTCTAAGAAACTGTTGTAAAATATATTTTAAGTATAACATTTATTGTGATATTTAAGGAAACCTGTCTGGCTTCATAAGCAAACAACAGAGTGGCAAATCTCCCCCATCTATTGATTATTTCATTTTGCTATAAAAATCCTGCATTTTGACCTAGAACATATGAAGAAGATACCTTTTTATCTCATAGAAATAAAACCCTGTATTAGAATATCAGGAATTTCATAATACAATTGGAATGCTTTATAGGTAAAACTCATGAAACTAACTTTTTTAAAGTTTATGAACTATAAAAACTGGTTGAAATTTTCACGAGGAATGTCCAGCAGGTAAGAAGTTTAAACTTACAGTAGTTTACATGATATATTCATCATAGTATTTATTTAAAGACTTGTAATGTCTTTTTTGTAATAACAATATTTTAAAGGGAATAACAGTACTGCTTCTGGTGGCATCAATGGCATTAATTGATAAACTTTCTATGCAAAGGTATATAAAACATATGGAGCTGTAACAGTGTTTTTTGTCACAAACAAGAATGATTTCTTAATCTAACCACACCAACTGTATGCTACAAAATACCCTCAAAAGCACAAAAAGATACCCTGTGATTAGATCTATGAATGTCAAGTTTAGCCCTACTGCTCCATTGTAGATGAATCTTTCCTTTTAGCTTAACAAGACACATAGACATTCTAAAAGGGTATGTATACTGTATATATTACTGATGGAAGTTAACCCGCAATACATCCCAATAGGAATTAAGTAAGGGTACTTAGCTTGGCTCCATAGAAAAATATTATATAATATAAGAAAATAATGGCAACAATAGGAGACTTCCTGAATAAAAGGTCAGACCCTCTTGAGAATGAAACATGAAAAAATAAGAAATGTGTTGAATGCCTCTAGATTGTGATCAAGCATTTCTGCAGAGCAAAACCAATAGTTATGCATTCCCTCCAGTAGGAAAATATGTGAATGTCAGGAAAGTGGGCACTGCTCCTCATACCCATAGAAATGTGCATGTTGAACAACGTTAACAGCTTTAGGGCAATCTGTGCATTCCATATTATCCACCAAGGACAGTGATCACCTTTAAGTCTGCAAGTTTACTGGGCCAAAAGCAGCACGCCACTCAGATACTCTATGGCTGAAATTGACTTAATGCCAAAATAAAGGGGGATGTCCTGTAAAACAATCCAGGACTAAGGCATTCAAGTTATTCCATCTTTAATGATTAAAGCCTGTTTCTGTAAGACATAGTACCATTTATCATTTTCCAAGCATAGCTCCCTCACACCAGTCCAACCAACCCCAACACCCCATCAGTTCTAACTGTCATTGTAAAGCTCGGGTAGTATGCTACCTCATGATAACTGTTCCCAAAGAGAGCAGAACCAAATCAGAAATGCTCACTGATGGCACATAAGCCCATGAGCCCAAATCTCATATCCGGCAAGTCCTACAAGGCATGTTATTTATTCTTATTTCTGCAGAGCCCATAATATTTTATTTGCTTGAATCCCCTTTATTCACCACATTCACACCTGCCACACAAACCACTAATAAACTAAGGGCATGAGATTTGTAAGTTCACTAAGATCACATAAACATTTAAAGTATAATTTGTCTCTTTTTTTTTTGTCTGCCATGATATCTTTGTGAAAACCATTCTGCCCATTAGGAAAGCAAACAATCTAGCATCGGTTAAAAAAGGGCAGTATGACACTTTGATATTAGACAGGAAAAAGAGACCATGGTAACAAAGACTAATTAAATACTTTTTCTCCCCTACTTAATTTGGTATGCCATTTCTCCTTCTGAAGACAATCATAACAGGAACATAAAAGATAATGGAAAAACTGAAGATTTGTAAGGCTGTATATCAATTAAAGGGCATAATGGAATGAACACATGCAAGACGTACAGGCTGCATACCACAAAAATATTAGGAAATTACAAAAATATGAACAAATGGTTTGGTATAGATCTACAATGGACTTGTGATGTAAGGAGATCACAGATCTCGGGCCCTTCAACTGATGCAGATATGCCTAGAGAAGGTTATGTGTTTAGGAATAGCATTATAGGATCATTCTGCAATGGTAGCACCAAATGATGAAAACACTTACCAGTGGTGTACCCAAGGCTCAATTTTGGTCCATCTTCTATTTGGCATATATTTCTCAGACCTTCAGGCCAGCAGTTCTGCCCTATGATTAACTAAGTTTGTGATGACTGTAGATTGGGTGTTGTTGTTCGATCTTCAACTAACTCGCAATTGCTCCAGAATAGCTTAGACAATGTTAACAGTTGGTGCAAGGATAATGGTTACATATTAAATTAAAAAAAAAACTATACCATACTTCATTTTGTTAAACAAAACAATTTCATTTACAATATAGGAGATGTACCCCTCTAATCAGACAGTGTTGTAAGGGATCTGGGTACTCTTGTTGATAATTCCTTATCATTTGATCATCATGTCTCCACAGCAGTTCAGCAAGCCTTTTATCTGGGCCCTTCTAATTTGCAAAGGCATCTCCACTAGATCCTAAGATGTCTTAATTTTACTTTAATCAAATACACACAACACAAAGTCCAAAATAGACCATGCATTTTCAAAAAAAAAAAAAAAAAAAACAAGTCAGAGACCAAGCGAATAGCTGCACCTTCTTTTATTGCACTTCTTCTGGTACCTTGGCTAACAAGCCTTCGAGGAATAAAATCTTAAGCTATTGCAGCCTTTTTAAATCCCATCAATTTTGTATGCAGATACATTTCATTCACCAAACATTTACCACCACCCAAGCTTAAAGGCATAGTTCCCTTAAGTGAAAGAGAAGACTAACATGTTTGGATAGTTTTTTCTTCAGTGTTCTTGCTAGACCCTTTGGAACTAATAATATGGGGGGAGGGTTCACTCATAGGTTATTAAAGCTGGAAGCTAAACTTATTATTAATTTTACATCCACATGGGTTGAATCTGGAAGTAAACTGGGATGTTTAATGAAATCAATTCTTCTTAGGTTATTAGTTTATTTAGTGTTTAGATGTTTATTCATTTGTTTGTATGTATGTATATGTATATGTAGGTAGTGTGAATGTAAGTTATAAATTCTGCTAAATAACAAGGAAAGTGGTAAGGTAGTTATACAATGCAAATTAAATGTAGTTATGTAACGCAAATTAAATGTAGTATAGTTTTAAAGTAAAAATGTTAATAATTATGTATTTAGTTTGTGATAGATTAGTAGAAAATTTTATAGTGCATTTTTCATAGTAATTTTAAAACATGTTAGTCTTCTCTTTTACTTAAGGGAACTATGACTTTAAGCTTGGGTGGTGTTTTTTATCAATTAAATGTTTGGTGAATGAAATGTATTTGCATACAAAATTGATGGGATTTAAAAAGGCTGCAATAGCTTAAGATGTTATTCCTTGAAGGCTTGTTAGCCAAGGTACCAGAAGAAGTGCAATAAAAGAAGGTGCAGCTATTCGCTTGGTTCCGGACTTGTTTTTTTTTTTTTTTTTGGAAAATTCATGATCTATTTTGGACTTTGTGTTGTGTGTATTTAATTCTACTTTACTCATATCTTATTAGACCCATTATTGAATATAATGCATTTTTGCACATATTGATCTAAACATATCACACTACTTGAAAGACCTCAGAGAGTAGCACCTAAAAAGATCAGTGACCTTGGTTATCAAGAGAGTAGCCTTAGTTATGAAGATCAGTGACCTTAGTTATCAAGAGAGAGACTGGCAGCCCTTTCTCTGTGCTCAGTCACTTACAGACTACTCTTTGGAGATCTATTTCTAGTCTTTCATTGGTACATCAAATACTCTGTTAAATTAACTAAACCTTCATCATCCAGCAGATAAATATGTCACACTGGTGAGATAGATTCATATCCCAGTCTATCTTTCATCCCTTGAAAAAAACTTCCACTACACATCATGAAGAGGAGCAGCCTTGCCACCTTCAAGTTAAACCTAAATAATTGAATGGAAAGCCTAAAGTTCTTTGCCAGTCTATCTTGTCTTGCCCTTCTTAAGGCTAGAGGGAAATTTTGAATACATTTTTAGGTAGGCTTGAAATGGTCTGCAGACTGCTTGCCTAGTACTTAACATTTGAACCTATATACCACTAATGGGTAATCAGGATGTATATGTATTGAATGCTAGCTTTCCATACATAGAAAGAATAAAATTAAAGTTTCTGAAAAATTGCTAAATAAAGCTTTGAGGGGAATGAATGCATTTTGTTGCAAATGTGGGAAATGGTAAACTTATGTAATGACTTATATTATATTCTGCCTTTGTTGATTGGCACTCACCTGACACAGACAGTGGGTGGAGAAGCCATCATATGAAGTTGTATGGATTTCACCTTCCTGTCCTTGTCTGACTTAGTTTGAAGGACTGTACCTTTTGCTATCCTCCACGGAAATACTACTGAGATGGTAGCACCTCACCATGTACTAAAAAAGATGTTTATACTGATTTTGGGCAGCAAACATAAACATTGTTGGGATGGATGTACAAATCTAGCTACATGTATAGAGGAGTAGTACAACAGAGTCAATATAGTCTTCATGAGGCATAAAAGGAAAACAAAAATGAAGAAAAGAAAGGTATATCTTTTCAGAGGTGACTCAAGGTCATACTCTTACTAACCATGAGAAATGTGGCCAGGGCACTGTCAAATTCATCCAACTATCTGGTGTTTGTGCACAGCCGTATGCTGCAAAGATAAGTGTGTTACCTGTTAAGTTATGTAGACTGCTATCAAGATAAGGTAGATATGAGGTCATGAGACTTGGGTATCGACTGAAGAATGGCACTATACGTGCATATTGTGGAAATGGGTCATCAGCTAACACTGTCAAGGCAGAGTATAGAAATTAAGATTATCAGCCAGATCAATGGGCTTTCCTGCTGTGACATGATGAATAGATCAAATCATGCTGGTATTGGACAGAGACAGAAATAGAGATACTGTTCCTTCATATTAATGGGAGCCACATGAGGTGGTTCAGACACCTTACAATGATGTTGTGTAAATGGCTGTCACTGGGGTGTTTCTGGACATTATCACTCCTTGGACAAGCCTGTGGATGTTTCAAGGAAAACTGGAGAGGTTATATCTGTCAGCTGTCCAGGAAATACTTATGAACCTCCTAGGATAAGTTGGAATTTGTGACTAGACAAAAGAGGGAATGAGAACAGGCCAAGCAAAGAAGTCTAATAACACATCCTGAAGTGTGTGCCAAAGCTGTTACAGCACACTTAGACTTTGTGTGATAATAATACAAGCTGAGGTGTGTGCTGCAGCTGTTAGTGCACACCTAGACTTTGTGTGACAGTAACACATGATGAGGTGTGTGCCGTGGCTGGCACTGCACACCTAGACTTTGTGTGATAAGAACACATGCTGAGCTGTGCAGTGTGACTGACACTGCACACCAAGACTTTGTGTGATAAGAACACATGCTGAGGAGTGTGCAGTGACTATCACTGCACACATAAACTTTACGTGATAATAACACATGCTGAGCTGTGCACTGTGATTGCCATTGCACACCTAGATGTTGTGTGATAATAACACATGCTGAGGTGTATGCCAAGGCTGGTGCTGCACATCTAGACTTAGTGTAATAATAACACATGCTGAGGTGTGTGCTGCAGCTGTTACTGCACACATGGACTGTGTGTGATAATAACACATGTTGAAGTATCTGCCAGCACACATGGACTTTGTGTGATAATAATATATGCTGAAGTGTGTGCCAGAGCTGGCACTGCGCACATGGACTTTGTGTGATAATAACACATGCCAAAGTGTGTGTTGCAGCAGTTACTGCACATATAGAGCTTGTGCGATAATAACACATGATGAGGTGTGTGCTGTGGCTGGCACTGCACACCTAGACTTTGTGTGATAATAAGACATGCTGAGCTGTGCGCTGTGACTGGCACTGTACACATTGATGTTGGATGATAATAGCACATGAAAGAATAAGAACTCAGCGTGTGACCGTGCAGACAGAAAAAAAAAAATACCAAATAATACAATGAGACTCATACAGTAGCACTTGGTTGGCTTGACTAGTAGTGACAGTCTCAAATAGGTTCCTAAGTAGGTACTAGGCTATTGGCCCTAGGGCCTATATAAGCCTAGCCAAAAAGGTACCCTGGCTTTTGCCAGCCAAGTAAATTATTTTCCTGTGCCCCTGTCAAGCAGAGCCACAGAGGTGATCCCAGGGGTGAATTTCCTATTTCCTATCCAGTCATCTAGATTTTTCTTGAAGAGTGTTAATGAGGAGCTTTGTTGGATATAGATAGGTAGTTTGTTCCAGAGTATGGGAAGTCTCCTAGACAGGACTCTATCCCTCCAGCATGTACTGTATATTGTGGTGACAACGTTTTGGTCCCTAGAGTGTGTAGCTTAGAGGGATTGGGATTTCCTTAAGTGGAGCATGTCCTACAGCTCTGGGTTTGACATAGCTTTGTATGTTAGGCAGAGATTGCCTCTGAGTAGGCGATATGCGATGGAGTAAAGCTGGAGTTTTTTGAGATGGTCTGCATAGGGCATCTGTTTGAGGCTGGTAATCCTCTTTGTGAGGTATTTCTGTGGCCTTTCCAGTTGTTGAAGATGTCTTGTGAGGTACATAGCAAAAGGTGCATTGTACTCTATAATGGGTCTAATGAGTAATGAGTATAGGGGAACAATGACCTCTTTTTTTCCTGGATGAAAAACCTTTTGTTATGAGGTGTGCCATGTAGAAGGATTTCCTGACTATTGTGACAATGTGATTATTGAAGGAGAGACTACTGTCCACCTGTGTCCCAACGTCTCTTATCGCACTTTTGATGTTAAGTAGACTACCACCTATGTGGTAGCTCATGGGTACAGAGTTTTTACCAAAGGGAATGACAATGCACTTTTTGGCATTGAGCTTGAGGCCATGGCTTTGACACCAGGCATCTGTCTTAGTGAGGCCCTTTTGTAGGATGTCCACATCATTAGGACTTTCGATTATGGACCCTAGAGTGCAGTCATCTGTGAGCTTCATTAGCCAAAGACCTTCTGGGTTAGCCTGTACTTCAGAAAAGTAGATACCAAACAGGAGAGGACCCAGGACTGAACCCTGTGGAACTCCATGTGTCACATGTCTGAAGTCAGATTTCGAGTCTGCTACTTTCAAGTGTGGGTTCTGTCAGTGAGCCAGTTGGCAACCCATCTTGTGACATAGGAATTTATACCTAGTTTAGTGAGTTTATCTATAATTCCAGAGTGGGGGATAGTGTCAAAAGCCACGGTGAGATCTAGATAGGCCGTGTGAACCACTTTACCCTCGTCTATGGCTTTGGTGACTGCTTCAAAGAAGTCTATCAGGTTTAGGAGACATGATCTGCCTTTTAAAAACCTGAACTGGGTGGGGTCCAGAGTTTGGAGATTGCCAATGTCTTTGTTTATAAGTTCCATGATGATACTTCCATGGCCTTGCAGACCAGGCTCTTTAGGCTGATAGGGTGGTAGTTCCCAGAGTCCGTGGTGACTCCCCCTTTGTGGAGTGAGATACGTGAGGCTATGATTTAACATGGTGCTTAGGTGGGGTGCCAGTTCATTCTGTATTTCATATGTTATCAGGTCCCATGGATGCTGTGTTCTTGCCTTTGGAGAGTGTAATTTTTACCTGTGCAGCCATGATTACAGGATCTTTGCATTCTTCCGGTATAGAGATGGGCCCTTTAGGGGGTGAGATGGGGGTAAAGTTAGCACTGAACCTATCTGCCAGGATGCTGGCAATATAAGTTGGTTCTGTATATTTAATGCCATTGTGCTGTAACTCAGAGCAGATCTGAGTGTTGTCATTGAGATTCTTGACAGAGCTATAGAATGCTTTGTAGTTGTCTTTAGAATCAATGGCAAGTTTGTTTTCATAACTTGCTTTGGATGATTTTATGAGGGATCTCAGCTTCTTACTGGAGCTGACCAGGGAGTTCCTCCAATCATGGGATTTTACTCTTTTTTGCAATAGTTTCTTTCTTTTGTTGTAGAGTTTGTTTATGGCAGGGGACCACCAGTTTGGCTTCCTTTTTTTTGGAGGATAGCATCTTGGTTCTATTAGGGATAGCATGATCCATGCACTTGTGTAAGTGCTTATAAAGTGTGTTTGTGTAGGATTCAGCAGTCATACTTCTATTGTTCGTCTGCATGGGTGTCATGAAGTTTGCCACTTCTGTCTTAAGAAGCTTAAAGTTGGCTTTGGAGAAATTTTTTATGGTGGTTTCCCTAATGGGGGGTGGGAGCGGGATGTGGATGTCTAGGGTGATTAGCTTGTTGTCGGATCTGACCAATGAGAAATAGACCTCTGGTGTGGAACACTGGTCACCCATGTTGGTAATGACCAGGTCTAGGATATTGCTGCCCCTACTGGGGGTGTGGATAAGTTGATCCAAGGCGTTGGAATTTATGAATTCCAGAAAATGTTGAGCAAAAGAGTTGGTAAATGAGTAGTTTTCCCAGTTAAGGGTGGGGTAGTTGAAATTGCCTAATATTAGGACGTTGGATTGTACCCTAATATTTTGCAGTGTATCAAGAAATGAAGAGTTGGAATCCTGGGGCATAGTGGGGTATCTGTAGCAGGTTACAATTTGGATTGCAGTCTTGCCCAGAGTTAGTTGCACTTGGATAGTCTTGGATGCATTATGCTGAGCAACTAGCCTGGAGGTGTGGATATTGTTATTGTATATGGACATTCTTTTAGAGTTTCAGTCCATGTTAGGTGACCGAAAGGTGTGGTATGAATTATGGCTTGATAATGCAGTGGTTCTCTCTGGATCCTTGAACCAGGTCACTGTCACTGCACAGATGTTGATGTTCTCCATTTTAAGGAGTGCCTCAAGTGAATGCATTTTGAGGTTTAGACTTCTAGCATTGAGTAGTATTTCCCTCAGATTTTGCTTGCTTGTACCTATTATGGTTGTGAATTTGTTATTTGAACCTTGCCTAAAAAAGGCATTACAGGGGTGGCAAGAGTCTTAGCCAGTATCTGGCTATAAATGCACTTGTAAAACTGTATTTATTAAATAGGTTAGCTTAGCAGTCCTAACTGGTGACTTCAAAAACTGTGCAGACTAGTAAGGAAGTTAAAGGTTTACTAACGCTTAGCAGTATCTTAGAAACTTTATAAATAATGCCACAAATTCCAGTCTTAACCCGGGATTCATGAAGCTCGGCACAAGGAAGGCATTAGCCTTGTGCTGACCGTGCGGTGTAGAGATGGTGCAGCAGCACCACATGCATATTAATGAAGGCGCTTATATATCTATACATATATATATATATATATATATATATATATATATATATATATATATATATATATATATATATATATATATATGTATATAATATATATATATATATATATATATATATATATGTATATATATATATATATATATATGTATATATATATATATATATATATATATATATATATATATAAATAATGGACATTGTAACAGTAAAGCATACACAAGGGATGTGAAGGGAATCAAGAGCAATGTTGGTATGATAAAGTGCTTTCAGCGTATGTCATAAAAAGCTGCCCAGGAGTGAGCAGAGCACCTCTACTCACACCACAGGCAGGGTTTTACCAGTGGGATTAACATAATTGAAATGTTATGTCTACTTTACATGCAGACAGAATGTAGTTCCATGCTAGGACCCAAAAATTGGAAAGCACAAATGGCAGTATTCCATAACCCCAGGAAAAGCACGTATGTGCAAATATACATGGCGGGAGACCCTGTGAATACACAAGGCGGGACAGATTGTGTGTAGGGCCCATATAGCAACATCTGTACACTGTATAATGTGCTACATACTGATTACAAGATAACTGGAGTGTGTCGGTGTTATAATGAATAAGGCACCAGTATGCTGATGAAGCTTATAAACACCATTACGCATGTGTAAGTGCGTACGAGCGGGAATGTATTGACACACTGATGTACATATATATAATCATATATATATATATACACACACACACACACATAAAAAAAAATATATATATATATATATATATATATATATATATATATATATAAACAGCAAGATATAAATATACATGTATGAATACATATGCAGATATATCTGTATATATAAATGTAAATATATATATATATATATATATATATATATATATATATATATATATATATATAGATATATATATATAGATATATGTTACAATAAATATACACATGTATATACCTAGGTTATGTTACAGCAGTTACGGGTAACATGTTTAGACCGGGCATATGTTGGTGGGAGGTCCACTCAATAAACGTCTACTTACCACCCCCCCAGCTAGGCCGGTGAAACATACAGACATGCAATAAAGGTAAATACAACACTGCTTCCCAGACCACTGGCAGAAAACTACCAGTGGAAGAGATCTACAAAGTCTACACTTTAAACATGGACAGGGACGTCCCTTGCGGGACACCAAAAATTTGGTACATTCAGCCAATGGGGGAACACAATTACGACCAGGATGTAGCTATATATGGAACAGTAGGTTGTGCAAGCCTGATAACACATGGGTTAACACAACGTACGACATGTGTCCCGACACAGGGAGCGTGGGCAGTGTTTAGGGGTGTGTTCATATCGCACCTGCATCCACCTGCACCCACAGTAAGGCTGAGTGCTGTAGATTAGTGGCAGGTGGGGGAACTATGGGTATGCGATTAATGGGACTAGGCATGCAGGTGTTGGCTGGCAGACACATATTAGGACTGCCCCGTGGGTTTAAGTAATATTCTGATGTGGGTATAGCAGATGCCCATACCTCCCAAACTGTAAGAGCACATCTACTGGACAGTCCATAAACCATTGGGGGAATACATAGTGACCATATCATTGAACTGTCCCCGATTACCAGGGACGTCCGTGATTACGAAACAGAATCTTAACACAGTCACAACTAAACCATCCTAGAACTAGTGATATTAGGAGGAAAGGTGGTGGAATACACATAATGAATAATGACAACATGTAAGAGTCATAAACTGCATGCACCTCAGACAATGTGTATGAATACATATGAGCTCTGTGTCCGTCAATGTGTCAGGTTAATAGCACCAACCTTCTAAATGTATCCCTGAGGTTGTTATGCAGTGTCCCTGATTCAGTGTTTATTCTTCCCCATTCGTATGAGAGGTCTGATAGTGAGAGAAAGCACATGTTCCGCCGACTACCTTAGAAATTTGATAGAATAATAGGTTTGGGGTTACCACCTGTCCACCTTTGCGAGGGGCACTCCCCTGTGGGCAGTTGTGTTCTGCATAATAACTGTAATTAAGGCAAATGTCCTGTGATTTACGGCAAAGACTACCTATATTGTCTGTAGTAGTAGCATAAAACAATTATGTTCCTCTGAAACACCTAAATGTTATAGGTAACAGTATAAGCAACTATAATGCTACAAGAGTAACCTTTTATTTAGGCAAAACAGTGAAGTACACCCCTTTCTACTGGCTGTGGATGTTTTGCCCTGCAAAGTCTGACGTCTCTACATAAGGTCCTGTAGGGTTGCCACCTTTCCAAATGGCCAGAGTGGAACATGTTCTGTAGAAATGTCAGACATTCTAGGACTAAACATACCTACAGCTGTGCATAGTACAGGATTACACTTATTTGCGCAAATAAAATCTTAATCTAGTTGCAGTTGAATAGCTTATGTTACTTCACATAACATATAGAAGTGTCATATATAAAATAACTGTTGTATGCAATTATTAATGAAACGTAGACTATAATAATGTCCTGGAATCTTGACATTTGCTATGTCTTGATTATTTTCGCACTGTCCCTTGCAAAGTGGGACAGGTGGTAACCCTAAAGTCCTACCTTGGCTAATTGAGAAGGTGGCAAACCTATAATAGGTATGCGGTAGCATGACCCGTCCGATGGATGTGGCTACCACGACCCAACTACTCATTTGTAATGCAGGGTCTCGATTCCCATGTATCAACCAGATGGGAGCAGAGTGTATGTGAAACACACAAATATGATTAATTCACTGGACAGGCCACTGATTCCGTACAGTCGATTGCCATGCCATCGCCTAATGGGCAGCCATTCCCGATACTGTAGTCATGTAGTCTGATGTGATAGGCATTACAAGGTGGGAGAACATTGTAAGAGGAACACACAATTATGAATGATTTACCAGACAGGCCGCTGATTCCTTACAGTTGAACACCATGCGGTCGCCTAATGGGCAGCCATTCCTGATACTGTAGTCAGGAGTGGCCTTAGGACAACTGGTGCCCTAGGCAGAGGGCACAACGGCACCCCCCACCACACGACCCCGTGTCCCCATCCTGGTCTACCTAGACCAAATAAATACTGGTAAAGTGCCCCCACTAAAGCGGTTCCCTAGGCGGCTGCTTAGTTGGTCTATGCCTAATGCCGGCTATGTCTGTAGTCATGTAGTCTGATGTGATAGGCATCACAAGGTATGCCTAAGAGGAACACGTGAATATGAATGATTCTCCGGACAGGCCACTGATTCCGTACAGTCAAACACCATGCCATCGCCTAATAGGCAGCCGTTTTCTATACTGTATTCATGTATTCCAATGTAATAGGCATCACAAGGTGGGAACACATTGTGTGAGGTACACACAAATATGATTGTGTCACAGGACAGGCCGCTGATTCCGTACAGTTGAACGCAATGCTGTTGCCTAATGGGTGGCCAATCCCGATACTGGAGTAATGTAGTATGATGTAATAGGCATCATAAGGTAATATTGTGGTCCTCGCTCACACCCAGGGGTGTGAGTGACAGATGCAAGCACCAATGCTGGTGCATTAGCAAGTGCGGGATCGAGCAGATGTAAGCGTGTTTGGCTTCCAGTATGTGAGTATTGCATTGGTTAAGCAATGTAGAGGTTAATCGAGTGTAAGAGACTGTAACCAGAGGATATCATACAGTGCAGTCATTCAGCAGTATAGGAATGTATCCCATCATGTAGATGTACATGTGCGTGTTTATGTCCAGCATATAGGCACATACATATATAGAGATGTATCAGGGACATACCATGTGGCAACAAAGCATTACAAACGAATGAAACAGGAAACACCAACGATGCCTGTATTATGCAGTGATGTTGCTCTATGTGATCACAAGACTCCCTTAGACAGACATGTGTCAGTCATGCATGCAAATAGTTGTACATTGGCCGTATACATCACTCTGTGCATGTAATGTACATTAATACAACAGTACCTGTCCAATCATTATGTGTGAACAGTACTCCTGCAATGTGCTGTGTGCAACATCATCATCATGATAAAGGTAATTGGGGTAACCATAGAGGGACCGGTAGTGTTTTGTGTACAATGGGGTCATCCTCTTCACATGTACCTGGACCATGTAGGAGTGATGTGCATACCAGGACCATGCGCCTGAGGGACAGTGGTGAGGATAACAGTAGTATGTTATGATGCATATTACAAGGGTTTCATGTGTCCAGTGGGCACGTGTGTGTAATGGACAGCTATGTATAGGGCAGATGGTATCCTAGGAGCCGAATGGCCTTATGTGCCTGTAGGTGAAGGTCAGATGTTGGGGAAGGAGTGTAGGTATGGCTGTGCAGGATAGGTAGGAGCACAGAAATGACAGCATACAGAGTTGGTATATGACACATGTGGGGGGGGATACACCCTGGATGGGGATGGGTCTTTGGCATTCAAAAGCCCATGGTAATAGTAGGATGGAGGTCTCCAGCCATGGGCAACTGCCACTGCACCTACACAGCTGCAAAGGAGGCAGTGCTGGGGGCTGTCCAGGAGGGGCAGCATCACCCTGTAAATGTGACACTCCACCCTTGAACTGGCGTATCTGACTTCGTAACCCCTTAGGGAGCCACCTATGCAATATGTCCAGGACCGCACAACAGCAGATATGTACCTGTCTGGTCACGCCCCCAAGAGGGACATGCTCCATCCTCAGTGGTGGTACCACCAGAAGGTGGTGCAGAGCCAACAGAGGTTGATGTTAATGGCTGGGCCGCAGATGTGCTAGTGCCCGGTGCCATGGTCAGCTGAAGTGGGACAGGAGGATCTGCTGGGACCTACCAACCCATTCAGTCTATGGTGTTGCATTTTAAATCCACATATGGCTTAGTGATAGACAACAGCATACAGGATTACCTACGACAGTATGCATAGATATCACCAGCAACCCAACACAACAGATGGTATATATTTGCAGTGGGAGCATAACACATGCATATATACCTCATGGCAACTGTACAATGTGTAGTAGATGTGTGACCACAGCTATGAACAGTTGTCCATCATTGGCTTGTCACTGAGAATCCCACACAGTGTCAGTCATACCACTGTTTCATGTGACATATGTCCAGTCAGGGATGCGATGGAAGTAACACATCCCTATCATCATGTACTGGTTGCAATCCCCACACCATGCTTCTGCTGTGCACAGAAGTGTGTTCAGTGTGTAACACAGGAAACAAATGGTTGCACACACTGACCTGTTCACAAATGACCCTACAGATGGGGTTCCCTCATGAATAGAGTACTGTCATGTCTGTATTTTTACATGCAGAATAGCCATTACCACACACATGTTAAACAAGCAGTAGTAATAACACCAAAAACAATGGATGAACAGAGATAAAAAACAAGGACTAATAACTCAAACTTTCTCCGCTTACAGGATCCCAATAAAGGCAGTCCCACACACAGTCCATGATAATTTCAAGGCACAAAAGTTCAGTCAATAACCATGTATGGTAAAAACAGTTTATTACACACAAAATAAAATAAAAAGCAGTTGATTAAGCGGTTTTGTTTCCACTCTGGAAACTTCATCAGAATAATTAAATCACATGTGCAGACTTATTTATAGTTAGTTTAAAATTTCAATTAATTTGTTCATTGAGTAAACAGGCAGTAGTCTCAATGCAGCATAGCTACACTTACATGCTGTAGTTGTATGGCACATCACCCTCCTGTCATTAGGCTATTTCCCACTGTGGAAAATGATTGAGGTACATCCAGATATTATCTGTGATGCCGTGTCAGAACACCACATCCAGTTACCACTAACAGTGACTGTCATGGCCAGATAATAACATTTTTCCCTAGATAGTGTACTGTGTTTATCATGCAGATGGCTATGGGAACACCATCACAGCTGTACCACACACAATCAGCTAGAGGAGGACTGCAATAGGTGCAGAGGCCATCACCTGACCATTTCCATCTGTTACAATGCACATGCTGCTGCTGTGCAGGTGTACACCTTCACATCCACCAGAGAGTATGTGTGCAGGACAGGCAATGTACACCAGGGAAGGGCTTGGAGACTTAACCATAAGCATCATCTGCCACAAGCTGAATAGTACAGGGGCAAACCCCTGACAACTCATTACTATTACATGTGCATGACGTTACTACATGTGCCACAGAGGCGGCATGTTGCAGTGCTGTAAGAACATGTGTGTAGGTGAGTGAGTGCTATCTGCAACAGATATAGTAGACATACATTAAGTGTGGCATACATGTCAGTCCACAAGAACGGATGCTATTGTCACCACAACCACACTCTAATGGACACGCATTGACACCTTTGCCAGGGAGGCAAATACACAATGTAACTACTTAGTTTGCCACACTGCAGTAATGCACAGGACCACATGCACCACAGGGGATATCTGGAGGTTCTATGGGCTAGGACATGTGAAAGGGCTTGACAACTGTTGGTATGCCAATAAGGTTTATACTGGGAGTGACTGTGGTTGGGAGTATCACAACCCACATGCAGACACAGGGTGCCAGTACTGTCATGCAGGTATGCATTGCTCCATGGGTGTTTAGTGTTTGGTTGTGTAAGATGGCTGTACAAAGCTGGGTGAGGGGTAATCCTTGCCATTGTGTCACCTGACAATGGTGTGCAGTGCAGGGGTGTAGTGTCTGCAATGTCCCACACAGATGGATACTGCATTATCTGGCCTGACATCCTGGTTACCAATGTGTAGGGTCATAGCTTTGCAATGCATTCCATGTCTGTGTTTGATAGTCCTTCACATGGACATTTCCTGGGATGCGCATGTCCCAAAATACTGTACAATGACATGTACAGGTGTACCTGGTTTGGCAGACACATGTAGTGTACACAGCCTGTTATACCATGATATGCCAATACTGGCCAGGTGTGGGGAAACCTGCTTATAGTGAGCAGGTTGGCCCTGCACCTGCATGGATAGAATGGACAGGTATTCCATGGTGTCAGTTGCATGCGACCATACAGGGCACATGTGTACAGCATTGTCTGGCCTTAGTGGATCACATATGATGGCACCACATATGTTGCAGCCATTCAGTGTGGAACATAGTGAAGGTACAATGTCCACATATATGTGCCTATTGTACCGCTGTACAGGGTGCCATGTCCACTTCGGTCATACCATGCCAAATATCTGTCCTCAATGTGCATGTTACTAGCAACATAGTGGGATATCCTAGGCAAGGTTGTATGTGCATGGCACATGGGTGCGAGATATATACCAGGTACTAGTAGGGCTGCAAACTTAGTTCACCAGCCCTTTCGCCAGATGTATGGGTATGGCATGCCAACACAGTGCCATAGCTGACTGACAGTTGTACTCCTCATGAGGTGGCCAATGTGTCATAAGATGGGTACTTTATAGGAAATCTACAAAACCCGCTCCCAAACATGTCCAATTGTAAGACAATCAGGGGCACCTCTACACAGGCTCTGACAGACAAACACACACTTGCCATGTCATGTATACAAACCCGTACCATATCACACTGCAGCAACATGCGTTTAGGGCACATGCTACAGCAAATACTACAAAGCACTGTACTTGTCTCATGCAGGCAGACACACACACACACACACACACACACACACACACACACACACACACACACACACACACAGTTGGCATGTCTGGGATTAGAACACCGACCTAACTACTTTACTATACTACAGCATTACGCAGTTACAGAATGTGCTACCGAGATTAGTGGGACACAGCACTCCCAGAGGTGTATTTGTAGATAAGCAAAACGAATCAACCACAAAGGGTAAAGTGCCTCGAGCAAAATGTAGTTTCAAAATCCAAATAACCTTTTCTTGAGGCACAACACGACAATAAGAAGCTTGACCTTTTATTAAACACACTGAACTAAAGAACAAAAACAATAAAACATCCTATGTTTCAGGAAACCATAGAGACCTTATCTAATGAATTCAAAGAGAGAGGGTATACATCAGAAGAAAGAAGGAGTTTGCATTAGGAAGAGGATGTAGATAGAAGAGTAAGTGGAAAACCCTACATATACAGAGGTAGACAGATAGATCATCAAAATGAAAGAAGAGCCTTGTTCAGGCCACAACAGCCAGTAATACCGTATACAAATAATAATAAGAAGATCAGGGAGATCTTCCACAGGAACTGGAATATTCTCACCATAGATGATGATATACAGCGACTTGTTGGGGATAAACCTAGATTTACTTACAAGAATACAAAATCACTCAAACGACTATTATGTTATGAGAGAAATAATAAATTGGAGTTAACATCTGATAGAAAAGGGACCTATGCTTGTAGGACATGTAACCAGTGCAGTTGCATGTCTAATAGCAGTAGTTTTGTCCATCCTGACAGTGGAAGATCGTATAATTTTTCAATTTATGCAGACTGCAAGTCACGAGATTTGATATACCTAGCAGTCTGCACAAAATGTAGTCATTTTTATGTAGGAAAGACAAATAGGACCCTTCGAGAAAGAGTTAGAGAACATGTCTATGCTATAAACAGGGAAGATAATAGCAATACCCTAGCTAGACATGTTATAAATGAAGGGAGTACACTTGGTTTTAAATTTACTGTGATTGAGTTTGCATATAACAACATTAGGCTAGGAGATCTTAGAAACTACACTGAACAAAGAGAGATAAGGTGGATCATGAGGCTACAAGCATATAGACTATCTGGTTTGAATGACAGGATGTCCATGAAACTGTTCTTGATAGCAAGGGACAACAAGCATTAACATTGTTTATAAGCTATTAGTCTAGCGTTTTGCAGGATGGCCTACGAATCTATTAATAAACAACATATATATTTGATATATTTTATATTTTTATAGTATACATTTATACATAAGCACATGTTTTTTTTAAATAGTGGAACATATAGTTTGAGATGTGTATATATGTTTTTAAGCTGCATGAGGCTGAAGCATCTATTATAAATTAAATATTTGTTTTTAATGTAAAGAATCACAGAGGCTTTGAACATGAACTTCAGCCAGCAATATTTTAGTTAATTTTTTAATCAATTAAGCACTGATGTCATCAAGTAAGGAACAATACTGATTGGTTGATGAAGTAACAGCAAAGGTATTTAAATGTAGAAATGGCTTAGCTTTTTTAACAGTCTGATGAAGCATTCAAGAGAATGAGAAAGCGCTTACTGGGTGTTTTATTGTTTTTGTTGTTTAGTTCAGTGTGTTTAATAAAAGGTCAAGCTTCTTTTTGTCATGTTGTGCCTCAAGAAAAGGTTATTTGTATTTGTAGATGGGTGACATCATCGGCCTTGATAATGGTGGGTATAAGAAATGTATAGAGCGTGAGCAGTATAAAAGCATTATTCAGTCCTCAGGCAAACTGGGACACACACACACACACACACACACACACACACACACACACACACACACACACACACACACACACACACACGGCAAGTATGGGACTAGAACACTGACCTAACTACTTTATTACACTACAGCATTATGCAGTTACAGAACACACTACCGAGATTACTGGGACACACCACTCCCAGAGGTGTATTTGTAGATGGGTGATATCATCGGCCTTGCTAACGGTGGGTATAAGAAATGTGTGGAGTGTGAGCAGTATAAAAGCATTACTCAGTCCTCAGGCAAACAGGGACACACACACACACACACACACAAACACACACACAGCAAGTGTGGGACTAGAACACCAACCTAACTACTTTATTAAACTACAGCATTATGTATTTACAGAATGCGCTACCAAGATTACTGGGACGCAGCACTCCCAGAGGTGTATTTGTAGATGGGTGACATCATCGGCCTTTCTAAGGGTGGGTATAAGAAATGTATGGAGTGTGAGCAGTATAAAGGTATTAGTCAGTCCTCAGGCAAATGGGGACACACACACACATGGCAAGTGTGAGACTAGAACACCAACCTAACTACTTTATTACACTACAGCATTACGCAGTTACAGAACGAACTACCGAGATTACTGGGACACAGCCATCCCAGATGTGTATTTGTAGATGGGTGACATCATCGGCCTTGCTAACGGTGGGCATAAAGAAACCACAGATTGCTTTGGCACAATTCGATAGAAACAGTCTAAACAAGTAAATCAATGTTGATTCAGTAAAAAATAATCCACTTAGATTGAATTTAACAGTTTTAATTAAGCACTTTTTGTCACCACAAATAGAGCGACTTCTTCAGATTAAAACTTCTAAGACAAACCACCATATAAAAAGTGTTTCACAAATAACTACAATGAATCATGTGTTAAAATTGTCAAATCAGCCACTGCAATCCATTATTCACTAATTAAATCAAGGTGTGTGTTTGCAGTCCTTTTAAAAACCAAGTACTAGTGCTTCATGTTTTTACATTCACTTTTCTGTATTATGTCAACCAGGTTAAAAAACAGGTTTAAAAGCAACACACTTATAATGGAAAACATTTTTTATAGTGGGATTTTGTTTGTTTATGTTATTTAGAGTTCATTTTATAAATATTCCTCCTTATAAATATTGAATAAAAAATATATATAACAAAATTAATCCACAATTTAACATGTTTCTATATGTGAATTTTATCAAAAAAATATATGTTGTAAAAAATATATATATGTGTATATATATGTGTAAAAAATATGTAAACATTATGTAGATGTATTAAATACATACAACTTATTATTTACATTGTGTCTACAACTATATATCAGACAGTGTATGTACACAGGAACTTATTATAATAAACTACATGTGTTAGTTCCGTGCTTTTATAGTGTTTGCGTAAAATTTATGTTAACTAATAATACTTATAAAGTTCTTCAAGGTTGCTAAATAATTACAAGTTTCCGAAACATGGATGGCAGTTTAGAACAAATGCATTTTTTGAACCAGGTCTTAATGAAGGATGTAACATTAAATGCTTACTCAAGTTGAGAAACATAAGAAGGTAACTTTAACAATTTACCGACTGCATCTACTTTATTTGGCCTAACAACAAAGTATAATTTAATTTAATATTTACTTATAAGAAGAACGACTTTAGGTACAATCAGTCGTCATAATCTGGTAGAAGTAGTTTCGGAAACTTGTAATTATTTAGCAACCTTGAAGAACTTTATAAGTATTATTAGTTAACATAAATTTTACGCAAACACTATAAAAGCACGGAACTAACACATGTAGTTTATTATAATAAGTTCCTGTGTACATACACTGTCTGATATATAGTTGTAGACACAATGTAAATAATAAGTTGTATGTATTTAATACATCTACATAATGTTTACATATTTTTTACACATATATATACACATATATATATTTTTTACAACATATATTTTTTTGATAAAATTCACATGTTAAATTGTGGATTAATTTTGTTATATATATTTTTTATTCAATATTTATAAGGAGGAATATTTATAAAATGAACTCTAAATAACATAAACAAACAAAATCCCACTATAAAAAATGTTTTCCATTATAAGTGTGTTGCTTTTAAACCTGTTTTTTAACCTGGTTGACATAATACAGAAAAGTGAATGTAAAAACATGAAGCACTAGTACTTGGTTTTTAAAAGGACTGCAAACACACACCTTGATTTAATTAGTGAATAATGGATTGTAGTGGCTGATCTGACAATTTTAACACATGATTTCATTGTAGTTATTTGTGAAACACTTTTTATATGGTGGTTTGTCTTAGAAGTTTTAATCTGAAGAAGTCGCTCTATTTGTGGCGACGAAAAGCGCTTAATTAAAACTGTTAATTTCAATCTAAGTGGATTATCTTTTACTGAATCAACATTGATTTACTTGTTTGGACTGTTTCTATCGAATTGTGCCTAAGCAATCTGTGGTTTCTTGGTTCTAAATTGCTTAGTTTGTGAATAACGGTGGACATAAGAAATGTATGGAGTGTGGGCAGTCTAAAAGCAATTTAGAGTCCACCGGCAAATGGGGACAGACATACACACATACACACATGCAAGTGGCGGGTACGGAACACCTGCCTATTTACAGATTACTATTACAATACTACATACTTACAAATCCTGCCACACAGACTACACATGTCAAGGCTGTCATTATGACTGTCTGGAAATGCAGACATACATGTGAACCTGTGTGTTTAAAGTAGGAATCCATCCTGACCTGGAGTATGCCCAACTGTGGAATGGATGACTACTACCACTATACCGGGTTACAATGGCCATGCCCATACACAGAGGCACATAACTGACACAAGGTGTCACTTGGCATGCTCATACACTTAGTAGCACAGGGGGCATGCTCACGCACTTAGTAGCACAGGACTGGTCGGAATGCACTACTATGTGTCCATCTACACAAGGATATACTGGGCATGGTCATACTCCTAGTAGCACAGGGTTGACTGGGATGCACTCTGATGCTAAACACGAAGGGCCACAGTGGCCATGCTTTTACAGGTAGACGTAAAGAACACATTGTAATGGGCTCTGGTGTTAGTAGTTGTCATTGTTAGCAGGAACACTGCTCTACATCTATTTGACACCGGTCTTTTACACAACATCAGCTGTCATTCTGGGATGACATGGCTGACAGTAGGCAGGCCCTTGTCATATATCACATGCATCCATGATACAAAGGAGTGTGGATATTACCCAAGTTGCATCCGCCCACACAGTGCCATTCCAAGGCAAATGTACTAAACACAGGTTAACTCCCATACACCTACAGGACAACTGCACTGTTTGCTTATGCTTACCAGTGCTAGATGTGTAGTGTCCATATTCACAGCTGGTCACTGTAGATCCAACAATGGGGAGTAATAACAACTGTGCAGTGAGGAACACCTGGCTGATGTCTCTGTAGTGCACAATAGCACTACCACCATATACCTCAGAACCTAGCACTACCACCATATACCTCAGAACCAGACATGTGGGCCATAACACAGGTACGGACCACTCCAGCTGGTGTACCCACATACATAAAGGCCACTCACATGTACTGACCAGTCCCCCCATGAAAGGCATCACAGATGAGCTATGTGCAGGGCACAGTGTCACATACTGTAGTCTAGGATGTAAACTGCAGACACCACCATGCCCTCGGACCACCAACACGCACCCATACATGTTGTATGACATAGACGAGTACACCACCATGTGACCCTTGATCTGTGTACTGTACTAAGCTCTACAACAACTGTAGAGAGTACACATGTACTGACACAGTTGCATCATGTGTTATGCAATGCAATGACACCACTGTCTGTGACAAGGTCAGCTGAACACATACCAGGTGCCCTCTGTACTGTCCACCATTAGCAGATGTCTGTTGCTGTACACCAGTACACACCCTCATGTATGGATATGAAATACATGTACCTGCCTGGGTATGTACATGCCACACACACACAACATACCTGTAAATAGCATAGCTGTTGTAGACCTTTGTGCACACAGGTGGCTACAGCCATTACATACATGTACATGGAATGTAGGTCCATGGCTGCTGAATGCTAACAGTGCATAAGGTGTGATATCAATGTTGACAGAGGTAATATCCCCTCTGTACTGGTCACCCATCATATCATACAACAGTCCATATATCATGTATGTCATTACACATATCCACCAATTGCAATGCCTACAAACATGACCAAATGTCAGGATTGTAGGACCTACACACCTGTACACGTAGTGCTGTGTGTTCAGATAACATACGTGTGCAGTTGCTGATGTATGCAGGTGGCATATATCCTAGTACATCATGCAGCTGCAATGCAGCCTCAACATTGCCAACTGTATATGGTGATATGCTGAATGTACAGAAAGATGTACCACAGGTATGGACAGATGTGTTGAAATAACTAAGTGGTGGGGCATCTTTGCAGATGGATGTTTGCTGTGGACAGCTCACATGTGTGTCACAAGCAGTCCTACAATACCCTGTGTAACCGATAAGCAATGGTTTTGTTAATTGAAGGACATAACACACAATGTAGACAGCGGTCATGGTGACAGCGAAGGTAAATCACGTGACACCTTTTAATAGATATGACGTCCCTAGTGCATATATCAGCACTGTTGGCACAGAAAGCATCAGTACAGTTTGTAATGCGTACAATACTGCTGTACATCTGACATACATAACATGAGCTAGGCAGGTCTGAGATTCACAGTACTGGCATGTGTGGTTGCATGTGTGTCCATATATGTCACGTATTGTGGGGAATACATCTCAATTGTTACTCACTCTCCTGTACACTAGTGTACACATCTGTACAGACTGCAATGTAGAAAGCAGGACATGGGCAGGAGTGTATATCACACATGTGAGGTATCTGTATGTGCAAGACACAGGTGTATTAATTACTGAATGCCACAGTGTGTGTATGTAGGGCTGACTGGTCCCTGGGGTGAGGATGTATGTTACCATACTGAACTGATAAGACCTCTCCCACCATCCAGGTAATGCATTCTACTATCCGTGTTGATGTCCCTGATCCTGTACATGTGTATTCCCTGTGGCACGTCATATAGGTGCACAGTACTGTAATGATGATTTGCACATAGGCAGGGGTCCTCATCCCACCAGTAGCAACTGTGTGCGAGTGTGTGTTACTGTGTCGGTGAAGCCGTGAGTGTGTGTGTGTGTGTGTGTGTGTGTGTGTGTGTGTGTGTGTGTGTGTGTGTGTGTGTGTGTGTGTGTTACAGTGTTACTGAATACATGTGTGTCAATACCTGAGTGTGTGGGTGCAGTTGTGTGTTGGCATCCTGTCATGGGAATGTGTATTACTGATTTTCATTGAGGCATCACACTTCCCACTGGCCTCTACCCTTGTAATCAGCTAGACCACTCTCTTACCTCACCACTCCATGTAACTGTACCTGTGATGTCACCCTTTATGGATGTCACATCTGTGGCCACAGTAGGTTAATACACAGCTATCATGCTCTTGGAATGGTAGACGTGTTTGTAATGTGGGACATTCTCACTGGTATGTGGCAGCTACACGGTGCATGCTGGTATATTCATACATACCTGTGAGTAGTCCACATTGACATGTGGGACACTTAACTGCAAACACTGACATCCACCGGCACGTGCAAGTAGACCTGAAGAAGGACCGCAGAACATCATGACCAACATGCATTTACTGTTGTTACACAAGACACATACTGTTTGCAGTATTGTACACCTGTTCTACATGGTATATCCGCTGCCTATCGATAGTCCTCAACATTTGTAAACTACACATATCATCCTGTTCTGTTCACCCTGTGCATCAGACCATATGAGCATGTCCCTGCACTGATGGTGCAGATGTCAGGGATGCGACACAGGCATCATTATATGCACAGGGTGTTAATGTTTGCCGGAGGCCTAGGCTGCACTGTTGTTACACAAGGCACATACTGTTAACAGTATTGTACACCTGTTCCACATGGTATATCTGCTGCCTTTCAACAGTCCTCAACATTTTTAAACTACATGTATCATCCTGGTCTGTTCACCCTGTGCATCAGACCATATGAGCTTGTCCCTGCACCAATGGTGTGGATGTCAGGGATGCGGCACAGGCATCATCATATGCACAGGGTGTTAATGTTTGCCAGAGGCCTAAGCTGCACCATTGGATGACATCATGTGTGTGGGTTTGGGCCTTTGATCTAATTGGGCGTGTGTGGATGTTATACATGTGTGTGTTGCGGTGCCCTACATATGTGTCCAGTGTGTGCCTGTATGTCTGCACACAGTTCTCCCATGTGTCTGGCCTATACAGGGGTATTATTAACAGCTGCAGACTGTACAGGTGAGGTTTTACAGTTCATGGTGTCTGGCCATGGACATGTGACTTGTGCCTGCCAGGGGTTGCACGGGCACTACCAGACAGAGGTGCAAATTGGGTACTGTCTGATGTCACCTGTCCACTGGAACCATGTCCCTGTTGGGACCATCCCGGGCCACGTGCACATGGCCTGCTGTGTCGTGGTGTGGACCGCACAGCACCAGATGCACTGCTGCTGCTACCGCCACAATGGGAGCGGGCATGTGAGATAGCTTGTACATGTACAACTGACACAGGTGATGTAACAGGCCTACATCGACGTGCCCAATGCCTCACTCCTACCAGATGTTCCAACACAGACAGCTCATGCTCGCGGATTGTCATGCCATGGTCAAGGACTCCAACCATGTCACCCAACCATCTATCCAAAGCATCAGCAATCTGCTGTTGAGCATTTACCATTGCCTGGATGCTGTTGTTTAAAGAATGAACAGCAGCCCTCTGTAGCCTGTGATCTTCTCTGTTGCGCCATTCAGCACGTGCCTGTACCTCCATTACAGCCTGAAACATGCATCTGGTGACACCAGCTGCTGCACTCTGTCATGCAGGAGCATGTTGTCCAGAGGTCCTCCTACGATCAGCACTGGCCACGTGCCTGTGTGGGGCACCACCAGTAGTTTGGCTGACACCATGGTGTGAAGGCACACCTTCCATAGCCTCCACACTTTCCTGTTCCAAGCAACCACGCGCCAACTGTCCTTCCTCTATGGCCACTGGTGATGGGGTATGTGCAGGTATGGGATCTGTGTGCGGGGATGAGGTGGATATAGATGGAATGGCAACCAATGGCACAGTTTCAGCCTCTGAATACTCTGCCTGTGTCCTAATCATGCATTCATCATCACTGCTACAGTCTGTGGGGACTATAACGTCTGATGTACCACAGGAGGGCAATGCACCTACATCACCTGTGAGGGCAGACAAGAACTGTACATTACAATATATACAATAGACGCACACACACACACATGCATGTGATATGACAGAAGGCATGCAACATGCATGTGATACGTTAGATGGCATGCAGTGCAGGCAATAATAGTGGTAGTTATCATACATACCTAGTTTGCACACAAAAGCATGCATGTGTCATAGCAGATGGCATGCAAATTACACAATCATAGTAGTGTTTAGCATACATCCCTGTGTTACACCATGTGGACCAGCACAGGTTAACAGTACATCTGCTTGATGTGTGGCATATGACCTTGATAATCACATGTAGTATGACATGTGATCTGCTGATGTGTGCAATGACATGCATACATGTTTAACACAATGATGTCCTGTCGAATATACAGTGGGGAAATGGTGTACCAATTCAGTGTTGTCTGTCCGCCCTACAGATATACTGCAAATTTAGCTTATGTGCATGGCCATTGCAGGGAATCATTAGGCGTCTCTAGTGCTATACAGTGTGAGTTACAGACAGGGTTCATAGCCATGACTGTGTTCAGATACAATACATATATAATTTGGAATGTGACCCAAGTCACTGAGGTGTATACACACTAAACCATGATGTTGAAGTTGCGACACAGGTCACTGATAGGTATACGGATGACACCCCTGCGCATCTGCAACCATATTGCTGCAGCCTGGCAACTATGGACAGACATGGTGAACACGTCGGTACACCATGTCCCACATGACATCTGTGTAGCACACACACACACACACACACACACACACACACACACACACACACACACACACACACACACACACACACACACACACACACAAGGAGCTAGTATAGCATTTATGTCCAACACCAGCAACAGGAATGTATTGTATTTGTGGCCTGATGTGGATACTGTACAGGTGACTGCTGTCATGTTGCAATACCCTCAAGATGTTCAACACATCTTGTGTGGTGGATTGATGTTATGCCTACACAAGATGTGCACAGGCCTTTAGGATGTCTAGTGTTCCACATCTACATTATGACCATTATACAAAGGGCATGATTGAACCATGTGTAGCCATTGTACAACAGGGTGTACACACAAGCACAACACGTCTACTGTGTGTGTTGCTCCATGTCTCTGGCCATCCTACATGGCCATGTGTGTAATGTGTTGTCTAAATTATTTTGATGGGTATCTATTTCACATGTCTGTGTTGTCCCATATGACATATATGCTCCACTGACAACAGGGTTATGCAGATAAAGGGTGGTATGTGGGATATGTTTTCAGGTTAAGTAGGCAGTGTAGCAGCCAGGCCAATAGATGTCATGGACATGTCAAGATAGCACATCACATTGTGTGACATTCATAGCAGGGCTGTGATCCACACCAGTGAAACCTGTGTGTTGGCCATACTCCAGCCAACTGTGTAGTACTGTTTGTATTCACCACATTTGTAGATCCGATCTGTTGTACGTCCCTAAAGTGAAAAGCACCTCCACCATTGTATGCACAGCTGTCAACACATCTGGCAATAAAGTTTGTGAGGATTTATGCCGGTGTGATGATTCACATAGTTTGCAAGTGTTGCAGATGGGTAGTCATTGTGATGCATTGCAGGTCCGACCTGTATATTGTGACATGACCATACATTATGTGTACATGTTGTGAATGGCCAAATGGCAGATAGATTTGTGCATTATGGATCCTGATAAATAATAACACTCTCACCTGCAATGGGCTGCTCTCACAGTGGAATGCCAGAGGTACCTAAATAGGAGTAACACAGCAGTATGAGCATAATCCACCCCTGTATAAAGGCAACATGGAGCAATGTGCATAACACATATACCAGTACATTAGACTATACTATGGTGTATGTACATGTTCCATCCACAGGGCATCCCACTGCTGTGCATGCTGTAGCACATGGCTGAACAGGATACACAGAGTAGCATACTATAATATGTGGCATGTGTGTATACATGCCTTGCATATGATGTTACATTACATATTGTAAAGTGACACATACAACAATATGGAATATAGTTGTTATAGGTGCAGTACTGACTTATCAGGCAACTCCAGGCTCAGTGGTTGAGAGACACCCACCTCCACAATATCGGCTAAGGCTTGTGGATGTGGTTCTGCAGGTGTCCCCAGGTTGGCCAGTAACTCCTCAGTACGTGTGAGTGGGGGCTGGGTTGGTGGTCCACCACCTGTTGCACCTTGTTCCCTGGCGATTGCATTTGCATGCTGTTTCGCCCATCTAATGAGGTATGTACAGTGTCTGCGCACCTGCTGGTATGTGCGGTTGTGGCCACCCACATCATTAACCCTCCTGTGAAGTTCCATCCACAGGGCATCCCACTGATGTGCATCCTGTGGCACATGGCTGAACAGGATATCATGATTGTCGAGTAGGTATGGGATGAGGGCCTCATCCTCCAAGCATGTAAAAGGGTGAAGCCTTGCACATGGCATACCTGGAAGACATAATGATGGAGACAGATCACAGTAACTCACAGAGACATACAGAGCTACAACTGAACATACATGTGTATTGCATTAATTCAGTTTAAATAGTTGTATTTGCAAACCTACATGACACTGACGTGTTTGTGTCACACACATGTGACACTCAATGTTGAGTGGATATTATCACCATATATGTGTGTGTGTCACCTGATTACATTGCTCATACTCCATGTGGTTGCTGTCTTGATGTGGACATGTCTGTTTGCCTGTACTGGTGTTCCTACCTATCAGCGCATGGCTGGATGTGTCCACATTAATGCAGTCAACCTTGATGCAGTGTATATGTCACATATAAGGACTTACACTGCCTTAGCAGACATGTCCTGTGACCCTGCAGACATGCTCACATAAGGTTTTACATGTATGTGTTCTGCCATATACATCTACATGGCACTGTACAGTGATTCAACATCCTGACAAGTATCACCTGTGTTGCACATGTGATACACATGGGAAACTGGCTAGCCTGATGGTATTTGCAGGGATGGATATCAACTATAGCATGTACAGTCAAAGTCAACTAGTGGGCTATATGCCATGGGCCATGTATGCATCTAGGATGAAAGGTTACCTGGCAGTAGCCGACATGTGGGTCTGTGTGGCCAGGTGGAGCAGTGCCACATTACTGATCCACAGGGTTAATGATACATATACCATGCGTTAATCACACCATGTTTGAGAGGGGAGCGATATGCAGCTTTGATGGACAGGAATGCATAGTATGGCAGGACTATGTCAAGAGTATGGGACAAGGATCTATCCAGCATGTGATAGGTGGATGTCCATGAAGTATGTGTTCAAGATCAGGATGAGTATGTGTAGCATGTCCAACATCCCTGGGTTGGACATAGATTTATTCAGGGTATTCATCATGCTACATAGTAGAGATGGGGAATGGAATGGCTGGTGTAGGCCATCTGCACATGGCCAATACCCCTTAAAGGAAATATGTCATCTGATATGGGTCACTTGAGAGTTCTGTATGGCTGGACAATGATCTCTATATTCATGAATGGCACCCTATCATTATTAGGGTTGCCACATATGACTACCTGACAGGTGCTGTGACGTAGCTATCACAGGAAAGACAACTGCCCAGCTGCATCCCTCACACACAATTGCCGATTATGTTGACCATTGCCTAGGTGGTAGTTCATGGGTACAGGGTTATTAACATAGGGGTGACAATGCGAGTCAGCTATTGCTCCTAGGTCATAGTCATTCACATACTTCAATAGGCAGATGGCTTCTGTTTGTCTGTGAGGTATGGACTACAATGAGGGGGAATAAAATTCATTAACCCTGACATACTGTAGCTGCCACTGGTGTGATGATCACGTATTATTCAGACACCTTCTGTAGTGCTGGTTCTACCAGCAGTTCTGTTGCAAAACACTCCTGTGACATAAGAATGTACATCTAATATACCGAGTGTAGGTGGTGCACAGTATGTGTGATGATGTCCTATGACCTAGCAGGGTTATGATGTGCAGTGTGACATCAACCATACTGTCATCTACATCTGTAGTGCTGGCATCACTTAAGTGATCAAGCTTCATGGCCTTCCAGACCAGACTCAGCAGGGTAGTAATAAAGTACTTCCCATTATCAGTGGTTTCTCCCCCTTTGTGGGTTGTGATACCTGTTGGTGTGCACCATTCAGTGTGTACACAACCTGACATGGAGCTATGTTTTACATGATGTGTACATGGAGAGCATCTCTTTTTGCCATATGTGTATGATACAACCTGTGATGTGGGCAGGTCCTGTGCAGAATGAGTGCAGCTTGCACCTGCATAGTTGTGGGTACAGGGGCCCTGTGGTGTACATGGATATATGCTTGTGTACCTGTTGGGGGGAGGGGGGCATGTGTTTATATTATCCAAGACCCTATCTGGATTGCTTATTCATGCTAAGCTCTTGTTCAGGACTTGTAAACACTACATAAACTAATAATTACTACAGCACTCAATCTTCCTCATAAGAGTGAACGGTTTTGTACATACTTTTCTCACTTGCGTAGAGTAATGTAGCTCTTGTACTCACTTTCCTAACTTATCTAGGTGAATGTAGATCGATATTCAGGCATGTCCAAGAGTCAACTGCCAGTGTTCTCAACTGTCTATCTGATGAACCTGTCTATCTGGTCAACAACTCTCTCTTAATTAACATTCTTGAATCTCTCCCTTGTGATAAACTAGCCACTAATTGGTTTAAATCTTATCTTAACAACAGACAACAAGCAGTAATATGGGAAAACCATATCTCATCTCTCTTGCCCATTTCCATCGGAGTTCCCCAGGGCTCCATTCTGGGTCCACTTCTGTTCTCTCTCTTTATTAACGATCTTCAGACTGCTATCCCACAAGCAACCTGCATACAATATGCAGATGATTCTACCCTTATCTGCTCGGCACCTTCCTCTACTGAACTGAGCTCATTGACCCAAAATACCTTTAACTCAGTAGAAACTTGGTTTTCTAGATGGTTTCTCTTACTAAATGCAAAAAAAACTAAACTCCTCCTCTTCTCCCCCACCACTCGGTCCCCCCCTTTAAACTTTACCATTTCTTCTAATAATGGCACTATCATCTCACCTGATCCAACTACTAAACTTTTAGGAATAACCATTGACAATAATCTTTCCTTCGATCAGCACATTAACAACACCATCAAGGTTGTTAATAGAAAAATTGGATCCCTATATCGTATCAAACCTTTTCTAACCCCAGCAACAAGAACCAAAATTGCAAATCTCATCTCCTATCTACTCTCCTATATGCTTCCCCCATTTATACAAACCTCAAGAAAAACAATCTTAACAAACTTGCAACTTGCTATAATAACATAGCTCGCTTCGCCACTAGTAACCCCTTTAGGACCCACCATTGTATAAATCTAAAACAACTTGGCTGGCTCGAATTTCAAAACTACCTTAAAATTCCTCAACTCACTATAGCCCACAACATATTACACCTACCTGACAACACCCCAATACTCTCTCAACTTCTAATCCCTTACAACAATCTTAACTCACTTCGCTCCTCTAGTGAACTCATGGCAAAATCAATAAAGGCAAACAACACAGCAGGTAGTTCTCTATTCACTAACACTATAGGTAGAAGCTGGAATCTCTTACCTAGTGACATAACTTTGACTACATCCCTACCACAATTCAAACAGAAAATTAAACTGTACTACCTCAATCATTGGCTTTGTTCCTGCAGTACACCTGACTAACCTTTTTCTCATACTCTATTTCTTCTTCACTCTTCTCATCACTACCTGTCTGATTTCTCCTCCTTTTACTGTTCTAATCTAACTATGTACATTTTATGTATAATTGCTAATATGTAATGAAATGCTTATTGTAAACTTGTTTCTCTTTGAAATTATCTTTCATTCTTTCTTAACAGTAATGATTATTTGTAATGTACTTAGTATTTAGTGGAGCTTTTCTCCTCGGGCCTCTGCTGAAAATGGACATGTATCCAGCCAGACTAGCTCGGTCAACAAATGTAAAATAAATAAATAAATAAATGAATCTGGACATCTTGAGGCAATGTGCACATTGCCTCATGTACACAGACAAGCCTCTCCGTCTACCTCCCAACACTACACCCTGTGAGAGATGCACTCATCTAACCAAACTAGAGGTAAAGGTCTCTCCAACCAAGCCTGACCCTGACTGTCATGTGGAGAAGGTACACAGTTGCACAACACCACACTCATCACATAAGTCTCACTGAATCTACCCCACCATTAACTGGGAAAACTACTCATGTACCAACACATTAGCTCATTGGTTTCTGGAATTCATAAACACCAATGCCCTGACTCAACATATCCACACACCCACCAGGGGCAACAATATCATAGACCTAGTTTTACCAACATGAGTGACTGCTACTCCACACGTGAAGCCAACTCCTTGTTGGTCCAATCAAACCATGTGCTGAACACCATTGATATCCAAATCCCGGACCTACCCCCCCCCCCATTAAGGGAACCACAGTATAATATGTGTACAAGGCCAACTACATGCTTCTTAAGACAGATGTGGTGGACGACATGACACCCATGTAGATGGAGAGTACTGTTACAACTGCTGAATCCTACACAAATGCACTCTATAAGCACTTACAGCAGTGCATGGCTTGTGCTATCCCAAACAGAACCAAGACGCTATACTCCTAATTAACTAAACTGATCTGGTGGTCCCCTGCCATAAACATATTGTACAACAGGAGGAAGACACTGTTGCAAACGAGAGTACAATACCATGATTGGAGGAGATCCCTGGCCAGCCTCAGTAAGAAGGTGAGATCCCTTATAAGATCCTCCAAAGCTAGCTACGAAAACTATAACACAACTAATACCAACAACAACCACAAAGCATTCTATAGCTATGTCACATATCTCAATGTCAACAACCAGATCTGCTCTGAGTTACAGCACAAAGGCACGGACATTATAGAAACAATTGATATTGGCAACATCCTGGCAGATCCCTCTCAAAGCTGCACACTCTAAAGGCAATATCATAGCATACATGGGACTGGACAACATCCCAAGCTGCATTTTACACGAACTTCAGATCGTACTGTCTCCCCACTTACGCACCATGTTCAATAATAACCTCACATCAAGCATAGTGCCCCCTGAAGGGCACACAGCAACAGTTATCCCACTCCACAAAGGTGGCACAACAATGAACCACTGGACCTATTTCCCTATAGGCCTGACTAGTCTGGTCTGCAAGGCTATGGTGCACATCATGGATCACTGTCGCAGAGACATTGGGTACCTCCTAACCTTTGACCCCTCTCTGTTTGGCATTGTTAAGACCGGACCATGCCTCCTAAACCTGGTGGACTTCTTAGAGACAGTTACCAAGGCATAAGATGAGGGTAAGGAGGTCCACACAGCCTACCTAGATCTCTCATAGGCATTCAGCACCATTCCTCCTTCTGATATTATCAACATACCCATCCGCCTGAACATTAACCCCTACGTCATGTGATGGTTTGCAAAGTGGATCCCGGACAGAACCCACACAGTGGGAGTTTCATACCCTAGGTCCAACTGTATACCAGTTACAACTGGCATCCCCCAGGGCTCAGTCCTAGGACCCCTCATGTTCAGTATATACTTCTCTGACGTACAGACAAGCACAGGAGGGCTTTGGCTGAAAGGTTTTGCAGAAGACTGCAAACTAGGGGACATAATTGTTTCTCCAGCTGTTACAGACACCCTCTGGAAGGGTCGCACTGAGACGGATACCTGATGTTAATATCATGGCGTCAAGCTGAATGCCTAAAAGTGCATAGTCATCCCCTTTGGATATAACTAATTACTCACAGACTACCACATAGGTGCTAGTCCCCTACATACAGAAAAGGTAATATGAGATCCGGGAACCCCAGTAGATAGCAATCTCTCCTTCAATACCCATAATGGCAAGGTGGTTAGAATATCCTTGTACATGGTGCACCTAATCTCTAATGGATTCACATCCAGATCAGAGGGGCCATTGTGACTCTACACATGTCATATTAGACCCATTAAAGGATACATCACCCCATTTGGGATATACATTACAAGACAAAGGCAACAGCTTGGAAGACCACACCAGTACCACACCAAGATGATTACTGACCTCAAACAGATGACCTATGCAGCCCATCCTACAAAACTCCAGCTGTACTCAGTTGCATACCGCATACTCACAGGTGATCTCTGCTTGACATACAAGACCCATGTCCAACCCTGTATTGCTGGATATGCTCTACCTAAACAGAAGCCCCTGAGAGCCACATGCTCTAGGGATATACACCTAACCACAGCGATGAGTAGGACTTGCTGGATGGATAGATTCCTGACCCGGACACTCCCTATGCTTTGGAACATGATTCCGATGTACATCATGCAGGGCCCCCTCATGATCCATCTTCAAGGTAAACCTTGACATGTGGATGGGAGACAGACATGCACCTCGGGGATCACTGCAGTGGCTCTGCTGGACAGAGGCACAGGGAACTATTGGCTCTGCCATTCAGAGGCACAGGGAACCAACCTATGGGGGTGGCAAAAGCCAACACACGCTAGCTAGGCTTACAGATACCCTTGGTAAGACAGCCTAGTACCTACCATTGCACATATTACATGTTTTATGTGCATGGATAGTTAAACAGCTCTTCCATTTTACTTTGCTATCATGCTGATAAACTGTCAACTCACGAAAAGACATATGTATCCTGTTATTGTGTATTGTAAATGCCAATTGACATAACTAATGTTTGCCTAACATTACAGTAATGCTATGTAGCTTGTAATACATATCTGCCTACAATACTGTACATTACAAAGTTATTGGCACAATATCCAACTATGCAAATCATACCTGCACAGTGGCCCAAACTTCCACATGTTATTCTCTGTAATACACCCATACATATGGCTACAGTTACAATATATCAACATATACTATCCCCTGTTATAACACATACTTGTTGAACCAGCCCTGCCACTAACATTGGCTGGTGAGGAGTATTTCTGTTCAAAGCCCTTATATAGCATCCCTTGTGGTGTATGCAGTGTTTGCCTTGTGACCTACAGCAGTACACACAAATACTACAAGCATTACTATGCTCAACAATACATCACTACAAGATAACTGTTTCCACTATATGGATTCCGTGCACTTTAAATACTACAGAATAGTACTACATACACAGACATACTGACTGTTCTACATACCTTATTAGTAACCCAAGGTGTCATTAACTGTTGATTCAATCCTTTTCAGTTTGTTTCAATGTAACGTTCTGCTGGTATATATGGATGGTTTGAATGTGTGATAACACATCCTTTTCTAGTTACATATCGGTAACATGTGGTAGCCTGTCCACCAATTGTTGTTCCAAAGTAATTAACTGGATGCATATCAGCTGTGCAGCTACTCCATTAGCCGATACCATGGCAACACTGGTGTATAAGTGAGTATTACTTTTGGGCATTGTCCGTTTACCTTACTTTTGAGGGAGATGGCCTAGATGTGTTATTGCGATATATATCAACAGCTATATGGAGACACACAGAGATATATTAGCTTCATGACTCCTGTGGACTGTGTGTAATGGCTAGATGATTTAGTTCTACATGTGAGTACAGCTGTTATATTTCAGAACAGTGCTACTTATGCAGGGTTTGTTTGTACCTGATACTTCTGCAGATGTTTAAGTCTGGCAAGGATGTTTGCCCAACTCAAGACCGTATGGCTATGCATGAACTGTTATGTGGTGTATAGTGTGCTCACCAGACATCCTTGATTTGGTGTACAAGTGTAGCATACTGTGCTGTTACTAATTGCTAACACATCCCAGTGTACGCACAACCCTCTGAAATGGGATTAATGCAAAAAAACCCTATTACATCAGCAGCTGTTCCATTGTATAACAGCAGCTATTTCACATAGGGCCATGTTAGTGTGTCTCTGACAAGGTATGTTAAGGCTTCTGCAGATGTCGTACAGTGTGTGAATGATTTGTGATGTTATTACAGTTTGTATTGTAATATGTTTGGGTGTGGGGGTGATGTTGCTGGGTGTGCTTAGCAGATGCAGGTGTGTAGGAAATGCTTTTATACATAATCGCTATGTGCATGAGGGTTCCTTTCCTATTTGAACACCTATCCTTTTGTGGACTAATACAATGGTAATTGTAGGCTGATTCATTAAGGCACTGTTATGTGGTTCCTGTATAGCATGCAGGTGATGTTAGTCCTTGAATCCCTTCGGTAATACATCTGAATGTAATAACGTGTTGCTACATAATGGCTGTGTATTTCTGTCATAGGTATTTTCAGTCATCATAGTTGTGTTGGTGACTGACCCTCTTTGGCTTGGGTTGCCACCTTTTCAAATGCCACAGTGGGACCTTTTCGGGACACACATCTGATTTTACAGGCTGACACAAACCCACGGTCAGTACAAGGGATAGAATTTTCCTTTCTTGCCTAATTATAAGCTTATTCTTGTAGCAGTTTAGTTGCTTATCCTGTTTCCTGTAACATGTAGGTATTTTAAATACAGAAATAACTAGTGTATGCAACTATTACAGTACATATGGAGCATAATTATGTCCTACAATCCCAGGACATTTGCCACATTTAATATATTAGGTCAGGACACAACCACCCAAAGAGGGAGTGTCCCTCGCAAAGTGGGACAGGTGGAAACACTATCACTGGCTCATGTCCATAGCACATATTTGTGTAGTGTATAAGCATATACTCTCCATATCCTTTGTTCATAAAGGTTGGTAGTGGTGGAATGTGTGATTGCAATGGTCTATGTTATACACATATATGAACACTTCAACCACTGTATACGGGAGACCTATGGAATCCTGAAACCACAGTGTACTGATGCACACAGTACCGGGACCAGACTCCCATACCCCACATTACCAACATTGACAGTAACTTGCGAAGGTAAAATGAACATGGAACACACACATACACACACAGACACACTGCTACCCAACACATCAAAACAAACCATCCTACACTACATATGAGCAGGTGGCCAAGCCCCCTACACCCCCCATGTAGGTGTCTACTCCCCCCACATCACCCCTACTTTAATATTCTACATCCTAGGTCATGCAAACTGACGCACAAAGCTAACCAACAACCACACATTACAGTCCCCCAAGAACACACACCATACAGAGAACACACACTTTCACACACTACAGCCCTAAGAAGCGCATGTACAAACAGTAACCTACCCAAACCGCAACACCAGAAGCACTGACTAACTGTCCATTAACATCGTGGGATTACACCTCGCGCATCTGGTGTTTCGGTACTGTGTTCTTTCAGACCTTAAGCCTCAGAATTACGCGTGTCGGTATGTAAAGCAGTCAGTATGTGTTAGGTATCCCATTTATATGTACCTCCATGGTTATGTAGATGTTGTTAACCTAGCTATATATGTACATATATATGTATATCCCTATATATCGACATATCTCTCTCTCTCTCTCTCTCTCTCCCTCTCTCTCTATATATATATATGATGATGTATAACATACACATTTCATTGGGTACATGCCGGTTTGTCCTATTTCATCACATTCCTACCGTTTGTCTTTTATCCTGTCAGTATACATGACTGCCATTGGTACATCTCAGGTAGCTTAGTGGTATGTTATTGTGATGAATGTGTACATGGTTGCGTGTTCTAATCCTGGCAGTGATATCTTACCTGATAGCTTAATTTACTGTTCAGATATTGACTTACTTGTGCCAATGGCGGTTGTGTGTACAATAGTTGAGGGCTACCTATGTAGGATGCACACAGTAGACCCACCTATACATGATAATTTACAGGTGGTCGTGTGTGTGTGCCATCCATGTTTGCTGTGTGTGCAGGTGGAGAAGGGTGTCAGTCCATGAGTGCCTACACTGTCAGTGTGTGTGCTATACTTCCATTTTTGCCAAGGCATGGGCATACTGGGCACACCTCCGTCTGCCTACTGGGGCTAGCACAGGGTGTTCATGGTCTGAGTCCCCCTGTGCCTGTGGGTCCCTTGGCAATGGTGGTGGGCTATGAGGGCCTTCACCATTCTGTCCCTGCTGCAGCTGTTTCCGCAGGATCATATTATGTAGCATGGCATATACTATGAAGATGTGGGCACACATTTCTGGAGAGTACTGCAAGGCTCCACCAGATATGTCCAAGCAATGGAACCATGATTTCAGCATCCCAAACATGTGCTCTATGATGATTCTGGTTTCTGCGTGTGCCTCATTATGGCATTCTTGCATGGCTGTGTGTGCATTTCTGATTGAAGTCATCATCCACGGCTCCAGTGCATAGCCATCATCCCCCACCAGGTGACCATATGGGATGTCCCCCCCTGGCAAATACCTGATACAGCTGTGAGGCAAGCCAGATGTGGGAGTCGTGATAGCTTCCAAGGCTGCCAGCACACACATCCATGATAATGCCCTGGGCATTGCACATGACCTGGCAGTTGATGGAGGGGAATCCCTTGTGGTTTATGTAGCACCTACCCTGCTCACCGGGTGGTGACTTGATGTGTATGTGTGTGCAGTCTATTGCACCCAGTAACTCTGGGTAGTCTGCCACATGGTGGAAGAGACGCATAGTGCTGGCCAACTCCTCCTGCATTCGGGGGGAGTATATGTGCTCATTGGCATGTGGTAACATGGCATCCAGGAACTGGTGGAGTACCCTGGATGCTGATGCCTGTGAGATCTCCATGATATCCCCAGTTAGCCTTTGAAAGGTAGCTGTGGCTACTATTCTCAAGCTTACACATACCTTCGTATCCACTGGGATGGGTTCCCCTCTGTTACTTCTGGCTCTGAGGTGTGGCCGGCACAGCTCAACAAGTTGCTGTATGATGACCCTGTCCACCCTGTAATGCTCTACTATCTCCAGATCATGTAGCCCCTGGTAGGTTACCCTGGGTCTGAACACTTGTCTCCTCTTACTCCAGTGCCTGACATGGTTGTCAGCATCATTCTCCACACCACCATCAGTCTCCAACACATGCTGTTGAATCAAAGCTAATGCATTCCCTAACATATACATATTAAAAGTTCCCCGGCTGTATACACGAATGTTTCAGAGTGTCTGGGAATACACAAGTGTGTGTGTGGGGCTTTCACACCTTATACTATTGTGCAATGGATGATGCTGGTGTAATTGGGTGTGTTTGTGCTATTCCAGCTGCAGGGTATCTTAATTATTGTTTTACAGCAGGTACTGCTATTATGGGGCCTTTGGGGTTGACTTACGCTTGTCTGCCATGATTCATCTATTGCCCTTTACTTCTATTTTCAACCCGATTCACCTCCCATTGTCGGGCATGCATCCAGCTGCCGCCTTTCTTGTTTTGTGCTTCCACAACCCAGGATTGTGTTGGGAAATGTGTTATGTAGCTGATCTACTGCAAGTTTGCTTTGTTCTGCTGTGACTGTTCTCTTTTCTTTGCTGTATGGAACCTCCCCTTTCCTGTTCTGCAGGTAACTGCTAGCAACCTTGTTAGCTGTTGTCTATGGCCCACTGTGAGTTTCTAGGTGTTAATTACTCATTTGTACTCCAATTACCATGCTGCAGCATTTCCTTATTGTCTTCCCATATCCTTCCTGTTTCAGCTGTGGTGCACATTGCACACAGCCGTTTACCAGGTTTCGTGCGAGTTTTCATCCATGTTCACATGAACTTTCTGTTACCTTGTGTGCTCTCAGCTAAGAAAAGCTATGGCTTCTTCCACACCCCTATCCTGCGGCTTTGCTTAGCAACACGCAACACAGATTAGCAATGGTCCAATGTGCTTAAAGCTACGGTGGCACGCCCCTCTCTTGATGTCATATTTACCTCCAGGCTATTCCTCGGTGTTGTAATGCTACACCGTGTGGTACAGCCTTACGCCGGCGGGGTGTTTGCGATTCAGTATTATTTGACTCATTTGCATGGTATTGACTGCTAATTCCTAGTTAATGCACGGAACACTGTCACAGACCCTTAGCAACATTTGCGCCATGATTGTGGTGTAGCATGTGTGCCCTTGACTATTATGGGGATATCATGAATTGCGTTACTTTACAGTTTTATGACATTTAAATATATTTTCCTTGTGATCCTGTTTGCGCACCGATGCACTGCGGTTTTAGTTTGCATTGGTGTGGCCATGACATTAAATATTATTTTTTATATGTTGTGCATGTCGTTTTATGCCATTGGCTATATATTTAGCCATTGGTATGTATTAACATTATAATACGTAAGTTTGGTCCTCTTTCATGGCTCTGATTTTATTTTTGACAAAATGTAAACCTTTTTTTTTGGTTTACATTTCCACATGCTTACGCTATGCCTGCACAACTTCATGAATCACTATATACCTTCATTTGCATGCTACACTGCTGCTCATGGGGTAATTAGCATACATGCACTGAGATTTGCGCAGCTCTGGCGTACGCTGGTAGTGCACGTGGAAACATCTCTTACCTGAATCGCTCGACAGCCATATTTGGCGCTAGATCGCCAATGCTACTCTGGCGCATGGTGCAAGCTTCATGAATCCCTGGGTTAATTTAAAGATCACTTAAATTAAAAAAAGAAAAAACAAATATAGTTTAGCGCTTTCATCCCAAACCTTGGAACTTGTTCCGAAATATTGCTTACAAGTTAGAAACTCCATTATAAATTAAAATAAGTTAGAAAATGACCAGTCATCAGTCACAATCAATTAAGCAGTAGAAGTTAAGAAATATACAAAATTAAATAGGTATAATACATCAAAGATTCGTTGTACCTAAAATTCATACAAAAACAACTTGGTGCATATAATTCATATTAAAAACCTATGGAGAAAATTATATGAATAAATAAAATCTTTTATTCAAAGACTTATTGTAATGTTAAAATGTTTAAAAATGCTAGAATATAAGGTATGGAAATAATCATAAATATGTGCCTTGTAAAAGGCTGGGAAGATTACAGATCTAGCTAATATTAAAGTTTAGCTGCACTGTTTTTAGAATGGGGGTAATAGATGTCTATCCATTTAAACTAGGATGTGTTGCAGCATTAAATCTTAGTTGCCATATTACCTCTCTCCAGTCTAATTCTGTTTCCCATGCACCATCCCTGGGAGAGGAAAGGAAGAGTTTCCAAGATACCAAACTGAAATCTAGTGTAGGCAAGGCATAATAAACTATACTTGAACAGTGCTCTGTTGGTGTTTCTCTAGCTGATAGCATGCAAATGCTCATAGATTCTTTTTCTTAACTGTCTTTCAGTTTTACCTATATAGAAATCCCTGCAACTTTCACAGATAGCAAGATAAACCAGCCCCTTAGATGTACAGTTTCCATTACCTAAAAAGATTTCTGTAGTGGAGGACCCTGCCTCAAGTTTAAAATGTAAAAAACAGTGTTGACATGCACTACCACTCTTTGTGCCAGCTCCATTGTACCTTGAAAGTTTCTTTTTGGGTTTTCTAGTAAGTTTTTCAAGTTCCTGCCTGTTTCTAAGACAAATTTAGGTGCATCACCTAAAAATGGCAAAATCTCCAAGTTACTTTAAAAATACACCCGTTTTCGGCTAGTATCTTTTTAATTTCTTTCAAATGTGACCCATAAGATAGTACCATAGAATTCATGTAGCTGCTGTTTTTGGAAGAATTCATGGGAGGAATAGGGATATCAGTCTGATATATCCCTAACAAGGGTTTTTATCTGCTCCCTGTTCTCCCAGCCAATAATAATTTCATCACCTAACTTTTTCAAAAGGTCTTGAAGGTAACCACTTTCTGTAAACATATAGGTCAGCTTGTTTGCCTCCACTTTGAAGTTCACTAAATATGAACACATCCTAGCAGCTGTGACCAGTTGCCCCTTTAAAATGTTTGTTGGTATACCATGGATGGCAACTGTTTTATTCTGAATAGCTATTTGAGAATGTTTGTTTCCTGAAAATGGTGGATCCAAAAACATTCCTTGTTGAAATCTTTGCATAGTGTGACATCAAGATAATTAATTTTTGTGGTCAGAGTGTGTGTGGATGAATTTGAGAGAAGTTGTTGTGTTGTTAATGTAAGTGCAAAGTCTTCTCTAAATGCCCCTTGTTCTTTTCCAGAGAATAAATATGTTGTCCAAAGAAATTAAGGTAAACAAACCATTTGTCATTGTACTCAGAGTTAAAAACAAAAGCACATTCCCAGGTGTACAAAACAAGGTTAGTATGCATGGGGGTTCAACTTGCGTCATGGCTACTCCTCTTAGTTGTCTGAAAAACTCCCCCTCAAAGGTAACAAAATTATTGTGAAGTATGCTATTCATAGCTTCCATAATAAAGTTTATCATTGTGTTGTCCAGATTCAAACTCTATACAAGGAAGCTCAACTTCCAGCTTATGTTTAAGAACCAATGGACCCCCACTACAGGAATCTTTTTAGGTGATGGATCTGTACATCTAAGGGGATGGTTTATTTAATTATCTGTGATGTTTCCAGGAATTTCTATATAGGTAAAACTGAAAAACAGTCAAGAAAAAAATCTACAAACAATTGTATGCTAGCAACAAGAGAAACACCAACAGTGCACTGTTCAAGCATACTTACTTTATTATACCTTATCTGTATTAAATTTAAATTTTGGTATTGTAGAAACTGTTCCCTTTTCCCCCAGTGGTGGTGCATGGGGAATAGAATTAGAGAGGAAAGCGTTAATATGGCAACTAAGATTAGCCCCAGGATTCAATAAACTCTGTGCAAGAATAGTGCTATTCCTGCACAGAGTGAACCATGTCTGTTTCCGCATAGCTGTAACAGCAGCGCCCCTTGCACATTCATGAAGGCACACTACTGCTAAGGCTTAGTGGTCGTGAACACTACTCAGTGCAGGGGGTGTGTTTAAGTAGTGTTCACCTCTAAAATGCCCACTGCACTTTCAAAGTGCAGTATGGCACCTTTTAAATGCTTTTCAGTGTCTACAGACACTGAAAGCAAATAAAATACCTAAACATTGTCTGTGGACACTGAAATAGCTAGGAGATCAATAAATAAATGCAGGGTGTGCGTGACAGGTACTGTCACACACCCCTTGCATTGTCAAAGTGCAGTACAGCACTTTCCAAGTGCTTTCAGTGACCGTGGACATTGAAAGCAGGAAGTTTAGATAGGAAACAATGCAGGGAGTGTGTGGCAAGTGCTGTCACACACCCCCTCCAGTGCAAAAGTGTCGCACGGACATACCCCTCAACTGTACAGGTTTCCACAGATTGTCCAGATGTCTGCCTCACATACCTCTCAACTTCTTAGAGCAAGACATCACGACAAAGCCATACATAAACAAAAAAGGAATCTATATTGGACTGGACACTGACCAACTACCCCAAACAAAACTATACAGTAGGTTGTCTCCCAGGTGATCTAAGTGATCATCTCCCCACCTTTCTACTCTATAAACACTCAAATCACTCCAATTCAGTTGTATACAAAATAGTACAGGATGACCATAACCTTACCCCACAATACCTAAATACAGTATTAAGCCACTGCAACTGGGAACCACTACGGACACTAGAGTTAGACCACGCAGTAGAATATTTCAATGCTACCTTCTCTAACATTCTTAACAGTCTTGCTCCCAGCAGAAAGATCAGAGTTAAGGCCAACTACACACCCTGACTAAGTAAGGACACTAGAGCCTTACTGAAGCCAGAGATAAAGCCTGGAAAATCTGAAAAACTGACTATAGCCCTAGCTCCAGGCAATACTATCAACAGGTTAGAAACGAGGCCAAGGCTGAATCCAAAATAAACAAACAAAATTATTTTCTTAGTGCCCAAAACAAATATTCAAAGAATCCACAAAAATTCTGGAGAGGAATTATGTGAGATACTTTCCAGAGTTTGGGTATGCAGCTGATAACATACTTGCTGCATATCTAAAAATGGCTAGTGACTCTCTATCATACCCTGTCTCCATCCTAATCAACTGCTCCATACAAGAGTCCTACATACCCAAACTCTGGAAAGTATCTCACATAATTCCTCTCCATAAAGGAGGTAACTCCTACGACTTCTCCAACTACTAATCTATTGCCATCCTGTGCCCTCAATCTAAAATTCTTGAGATGTACATCCACTTGCAGGTGATGACATTTCTTACACACAATCTCCTGGCTACCACACAACATGGTTTCCGTCCACATCACAGCACTATCACTGCCCTTCTGTCCTTCACTAATCATATCAACCTTCACAGGAATGATAACAAATATGCATCAGCCATTTTCCTAGACCTCTCAAAGGCATTTGACATGGTCTCTTACTCCATCCTACTAGACTCACTAACATCACTATCCTTGAACTCCTCTACTATAGCCTGGTTCAAAAGCTACCTATCTGACAGGCAACAATCTATCCAGTGGAAAGGAAATCTGTCTCCACAACATCCAACCATCATAGGAGTCATACAGGGCTCTATACTGGGCCCACTACTATTTTATATATTCGCAAATAACCTCAATAACTCTATACAGCATGCCAGACTCATTCAATATGCAGATGATTCAACCTTGATCTGCTCCGCCTCATCTACCACCACCCTACAAACACTCACTCAGGATACCTTCAACTCTGTAGAAAAATGAATCTCAGGTATCCAACTAATTCTAAATCCCAAAAAGACAAGATTGCTACTGTTCTCCCCTAATAGATCACCCCCCTCTCCTTTACCATAACATCTAAGGATGGCACCACCATCTCCCCCTCTAACCACACCAAACTTCTGGGCATTGAAATTGGCAATAATCTTCACTTTGATGTACACATCTCACATTCCATAAAACTAGTACACAAAAAGCTAGGCTCCCTATACAGGCATAAGTCCTTTCTCTCACAAAAAGCTAGAGTCACTCTTGCACAAAGCCACCTCCTCTCAACTCTGTTATATGCAGCACCACTCTGCACCCAAATCAGAAAATGTGACCTAGATAAACTTGAATCATGCTACAATAAAATAGCCAAGTTTGCTACTAACTCTACCTATAGAACCCATCACTGTACTGCACTAAAAGAACTAAAATGGCTTGAGTTACCACATCTACTTAACTGTCACCAGCTGGGTACAGCCTACAATATTCTCAAATACCCAGAACCCCCTCCAATATCCAATCTACTTACTGTCTACACTGCAAACTGGTACCTCAGATCTAGTGAAAAATTTCTCCTCTCCATTACCAAGGCCAATAATAACGCAGGGAAAGCACTCTACTCCCACACCGTTGCCAGAAATTGGAACTCTTTATCCCATTCTGTATCCACTACCCCCTCCATCACTAAATTCAAAAACTCCCTCAAATCACATCTCCTTAGTACCTGGTTATGTCCCTGTATCACATATCCTTACTTGTAGTGCTGTTAACTCCCCAAATTACTCTCGGATCACCTGCTTGATCTCTGATCACCCACATGCTTGTTTCATTTAAAAGTTGAACTTTTAACTGTAGAATTTACTTAATATATTTTCTTCTCTTGCCAATGTATAACTGACATTATCATTTTACTTATTTTCTACGCCATCATTTATTTGGAGTGTTCTTAGTTATTTCTTGTTATATTACTATGTTCACCATATATGTTGTAACCTGTTTACTACATCTTATTTGTGTATTATACCTGCTGTAATGTCTTTGTACAACTAGATTCCAGAGCTTTTCTCCCCGGGCCTCCACTGAAAATGGGCCTGGTCCAGTCAGAATTTCCTGGTTGACAAATGTAAAATGAAATAAATAAATAATGGGGGGGGGAGACAAAGGCCCAAAAATAACGACACTCTTTAAATATTGCTCGTACAAATGCAGAAAGTGGATAAAATAATAGGTTTTGCCATAGCATGGATTTCTTGAAGGGTATGAAGTCTGAAACTCAGATTCTGTCATTATTTTCTGATTTAAACCCTGAGAGTTATTTGCCAATGATTTGCTAGAAAATCACAATCATATGGGAAATGAACCAGAAGTATGAGGCAAAAATCTGGACATTCTGCAAAAATCTGCACAGTTGAGAGGTACGCTACATCATATTTTTGGTGTTCCCCCAAATATCTGTCCCTACCTGGCAAATAGCAGAGGATTTGAGTCATTAAATAATGACAAACATTTGAGTTTAAGACTCCATATCAGTCTGAAAAGCCATGCTAATGAAAAACTGATTATTCTATCAACTTTATAAGTTTGTAAGAGCAATATTTAAAATCTGTCCCTATGTGTCCCCTTACAATTCTGCTTACTGTGACTGATAAGGAGTATTGATATATGTAAATAAAGTGTTTTTTTTAATTTCCATTTCTTTTCCATTCTAAGGTATGTTTAAGCTTAGCTGAGCAGGTTTGCATGTTGCTGCCCTCTGCTCAGCATTGCCTAAAAATCTCATAGCAGCTAAATAAAAATATATAGCTAAAGTCTCAATGACAAGATAGCGTAGTGGTTAGAGTCTTGGCTTTGCATGCAGGAGCTCGTGGTTTAAGTTCCAAAACTAGCACTTTATTTTTACATGGGAAAGCATTGTTAAAAGTAAGTTTTTTATGTTAAATTATATAGTAAGTGATAGCTGTCACCCAGGGTAGTGTAGCTGGTCCAAAATGGAAGTGTGAGTGCATATAACATGTGAAATCACCAATGTATAGGTTCATAGGTTAATAGATAGGTAGGTACTAGGCTATTGGCCCTAGGGCCTATATAAGCTTAGCCAAAGGTACCCTGGCTTTCTCCACCCAAGCAAATTATTTTCCTGTGCCACTGTCAAGCAGAGCCACAGAAGTGTTCCCTGGGGTGAATTTCTTATCTCCCATCCAATCATCAAGATTTTTCTTGAACAGTGCTAATAAGGAGCTTTGTTTGATAAAGATAGGTAGTTTGTTCCAGAGTATGGGAAGTTTCTGGGACAGGAATCTATCCCTCCAGCATGTTCTGTTTATTGTGGTGATGAGGTTTAGGTCCCTAGAGCATGTAGCTCGTAGGGATTGGGATTTATTTAAGTGGAGCTTGTCTAAAAGCTCTGGGTTTGACATAGCTTTGTGTGTTAGGCAGAGATCGCCTCTGAGTAGGCGATATGCAACAGAGTAAAGCTGCAGTTTTTTGAGACGGTCTGCTTAGGGCATCTCTTTGAGACAGGTAATCCTCTTTGTGAGGTATTTCTGTGGACTTTCCAGTTGTTGTAGATGTCTTGTGAGGTACATACCAAAAGGGGCATCGTACTCTATAATGGGTCTAATGAGTGACGAATAGAGGGTAACAATGACCTCTTTTTTCCTGGATGAGAAACCTTTTGTGATGAGGTGTGCCGCATAGAAGGATTTCCTGATTACTGTGGCGATGTGATTATCAAAGGAGAGATTACTGTCCACCTGTGTCCCAAGGTCTCTTAACACACTTTTGGTGTTAAGTAGACTACCACCTATGTGGTAGTTCATGGGTACTGAGTTTTTACCAAAAGGAATGACAATGCACTTTTTGGCATTGAGCTTGAGGCCATGGCTTTGACACCAGGCATCTGTCTCAGCAAGGCCCTTTTGAAGGATGCCCACATCTTTTGGAGATTTGATTATGGTTCCTAGTTTGCAGTCATCTGAGAACTTCATTAGCCAAAGACCTTCTGTGTTGGCCTGCACTTCAGAGAAGTAGATACCAAACAGGAGAGGACTCAGGACTGAACCCTGTGGTACTCCACTTGTCACTGGTCTGAAGTTGGATTTGGAGTCTGCTACTTTCACAGTGTGGGTTCTTTCAGTGAGCCAGTTGGCAACCCATCTTGTGACATAGGGATTTATACCTAGTTTAGTGAGTTTATCTATAATTCCAGAGTGGGGGATGGTGTCAAAAGCCTTGGCGAGATCTAGATAGGCTGTGTGAACCACCTTACCCTCATCTACGGCTTTGGTGACTGCTTCAAAGAAGTCTATCAGGTTTAGGAGACATGATCTGCCTTTTACAAACCTGAACTGGGTGGGGTCCTGAGTTTGGAGATTACCAATGTCATTGTTTATAAGTTCCCATAGTCTTGCAGACCAGGCTCGTTAGGCTAATTGGGTGGTAGTTTCCGGGGTCTGTGGTGGCTCCCTCTTTGTGGAGTGGGATAAATGTCGCTGTGCACCATTCCGTGGGCACATAGCCTGAGGTGAGGCTATGATTGAACATGGTACTTAGGTGGGGTGCCAGTTCGTTCTGTAGTTCATGTAGAACACAGCCTGGGATGTCATCAGGTCCCATGAATGCTGTGTTCTTGGCTTTGGACAGTGTGTTTTTTACCTGTGCAGCCGTGATTACAGGAACTTTGCATTCTTCTGGTATAGAGATGGGCCCTTTAGGGGATGACAGAGGGGTAAAGTTAGCACTGAACCTATCTGCCAGGATGTTGGGAATATCCGTTGGTTCTGTATATTTAGTGCCATTGTGCTGTAACTCAGAGAAGATCTGAGTGTTGCCATTGAGATTCTTGACATAGCTATAGAATGCTTTGTGGTTGTCTTTAGAGTCAGTGGCAAGTTTGTTTTCATAACTAGCTTTGGAGGATTTTATGAGGGATCTCAGCTTCTTACTGAAGCTGACCAGGGAGTTTCTCCAATCATGGGATTTTACTCTTTTTTTGCAACAGTTTATTTCTACTGTTGTAGAGTTTGTTTATGGCAGGGGACCACCAGATTGGCTTCGTTTTTTGGAGGATAGCATCTTGGTTCTGTTAGGGATTGCACGATCCATGCACTCATGTAAGTGCTTATAAAGTGCATTTGTATAGGATTCAGCAGTCATACCTCTATTGTCCATCAGCATGTGTGTCATGAAGTTTGCCACTTCTGTCTTAAGAAGTGTGAAGTTGGCTTTGGAGAAATCTTTTACTGTGGTTTCCCTAATGGGGGGTGAGGGAGGGATGTGGATGTCTGGGGTGATTAGCTTATGGTTGGATCTGACCAACAAGGAATTGACCTCTGGTGTGGAGCATCGGTTGCCCATGTTGGTAATAACCAGGTCTAGGATATTGCTGCCCCTGGTGGGGGTGTGGATAAGTTGATCCATGGCATTGGAATTTATGAATTCCAGAAAACGTTGAGCACAAGGGTTGGTACATGAGTAGTTTTCCCAGTTAATGGTAGGGTAGCTGAAATTGCCCATTATTAGGGTTTTAGGTTGTACCCTAATATTTTCCAGTGTATTAAGAAATGAGGAGTGGGAATCCTGGGGCATGGTGGGGGATCTGTAGCAAGCTACAATTTGGATTGCGGTCTTGCCCAGAGTTAGTTGCACTTGGATAATCTCGGATGCATTATGCTGAGCAACTAGTCTGGAGGTGTGGATATCCTTAATGAATATGGACACGCCTCCACCTTTAGTGTTTCAGTCCAGGTTAGGTGGCCAAAAGGTGTGGTATGAATTATAGCCTGGTAATGCATGGGTACTCTCTGGAGCCTTGAACCAGGTCTCTGTCACTGCACAGATGTCGATGTTCTCCATTTTAAGGAGTGCCTCGAGAGAGTGCATTTTGAGGTTTAGACTTCTAGCATTGAGTAACAATACCCTAAGATTCTTCTTGCCTGTACCTGTTAGGGTGGTGAATTTGTATTTGAACCTTGCCTAAAAAAGGCTCTATAGGGGTGGCTAGAGCCTTAGCCAGTATCCGGAATCCCAGGGGCGACAGGTGCAGGCCATCTCTGCCAAAACATCGTGGTTTGTCGATCATGTCATCCCAGGCAGACAGATACTGGATCCCCTTAGAATAACACCAGAAGCTTAGCCAACTGTTGAAGTCAATAATTCTGTCCTTGTACTGTGGTATCATTCTGGGTGATGGCAGGATGCTACTCAGGGCTAGGGTCATACCTGCCAGGGCTACAAGATCGGACAGCTCTTCCATGTCCCTTTTCATGTAGTCCAAGGAGGTACGTCTCAGGTCATTCACACCAACATGGACAATGACAGAGTTATATTTGTACTTGTTGTGGAGTGACCTGAGTGCATGTGTTATGAGGCGGATACTGGCACCCAACAGGCAGCTGACAGTAACTTTCTCCTTGTTTAGCCTGGTGAGTGGAACATCAGTGTGCCTGACTATAGAGTCACCTATGACTAGAGTGTTGGGTACGTTGTTATGCCTTATGGGCTGTGGTTGAGTGGCACACTGAGTTTGTGGGGTATGTGTCATTTGGGTTGTGTTGGGGGGTGGATGTTGCTTGTGTTTCTGCTTTGGAGGTCCTTGTTGCTTGGGCAGGTTTTTAATGAGAGCCTCCATGAATGTAGGTGTGTGTTTTGTGTTTCTATGTGTGTGTTTTGGTGGTGTAGGTTTTGAGGGACTGTGTGCTGAGTGTGGTGTGGTGCAAGTGTTTACCTTCTCCTCTTGACTGTCTAGTCCAGTCTTGGGTGAAGACAGCTTTGCTTCCAGTTTGCCAATATAAGTGCATCTTTCACAGGTTGTAGTGTTGGGTGGTAGGAGGAGAGGGTTGTCTGTGTACATGAGGCAATTACTGCATTGCCCCAAGATGCCCAGATTCATCAGGTAGACAGGAAAAAACACCAGGGGCTGACCCTTAGACATGCCTGGATAGTTGCTTATTTGGTAAGTACTAGAAACTGTTTTCCACTAGACAGTGAGGAAGGTTGAGTGCTGTAGTAATTTATAGCTTATTTAGTGCTTACAATAAGTTCTGAACAAGTGCTGAAACAAAAAACTGGCTAGTTCTAAGAAACAAAATTAAGCTAGAAGGCTTCCTTTCAACACAGAAAGGCTTGGGCCCTAGAAGCCTACAAATAGTCCTGGACACAACAAATTTATATACAGACTAGACTACCCACAGGAAAGGCAGGAAACAAGCTTAGAAAAAGTTTTGTTGTTTTTTTTTTTTTTTAGTGGAAAGAGAGAAAGGAGTAGCAGAAACTAAGCTGATTGGCCTTCTCAAATGTTCTCTCTGTACTGGGTAGAATGAGGTAATGACACTAGACTGGGAGGAGGGTCCCAGATCAAATTTACACTAGGGGCGGGCAACTGCAAAGCCACCAACTATAAAAACACTATACCAACAGGGAGGGAGGGTGGGAAACAAACTGCAGAAATGTTTCTCACAGCTGAAAAGCAGCAGTGAGCCTTTAAATTAAAGTTTTTAACAGCTAAAGGAGCCTCTAGAAAAAAGAGTTAAACTGCAAGAAGTTATCAGAAACAAACAACCCAACAGATGCTTAATAAAAGTGGACAATTTCCAGTTAATACCTCACACACAGTGAAAATAGCTAGAAAAATACACAGTACACAAAGTGCTATAAATAACAAAGAAATAAAGAACACAATAAACAAAAAACAGGATACTTAATGTTATATATTATAGCTCCGAATTTGCTGAGTGTCCTTCCTTCGATTAGCTCAGTATAAAATGGCAGAACACTCACAACTGAGCTTTTTAGGTAACAGAATGTTGAAACCTGAGACAGCTTTTAAGAAAGAAATCTCAAAAGAACCAATGAGATGCTTAGTCTAAGCTGTAGTCCAGGTGACCTCAGTCAGCCAATGACCTCAAACAATTTTCTCTCACTGAAATGCCTGATAGCTTTGGCTAAACCAATATGTCCCCGAATATGTGCTCAGACACACAGCCTCCACAAACACTAGGCCCAAATACAAGCCTGAATATGGAAATGCTACAAATATCCCCACTACTTAGAAACAAACTGCAGAAATGTTTCTCACAGCTGAAAAGCAGCAGCGAGCCTTTAAATGAAAGTTTTAAACAGCTAAAGGAGCCTCTAGAAAAAAGAGTTAAAGTGCAAGAAGTTATCAGAAACAAACAACTCAACAGTATGCACAAGTGTTACATACAGTATAGTCACACCCCAAGGTAATGTAACGAAAGCACATGGGGGATGTCATGTACAGTAAATCATATACACTTAATAATATGTCAGTAATTTTGAATTAATCTACAATCCTGAATTTTTTTTTAAATGAAAACTGAGCAACGCTAAGTAGTGCTCAGCTATGCTTAGCTGGTTTAAGCATTGCTTAAATGTAAATGCTAAGCAGCAGTTAGCTCAGCTAAGCGGATTTGTGCACTGTTAAGCAGTGCTCAGCATTCACCTATTTAAGCACTGTTCATCTCAGTTTAACAGATTTGCACATCGCTTAGCATTTTCAAAATGGTCCAATGACAGCAGAGGGTGAGAATATGGCCTTATTTAAACTGCACATGCAGGAATACAGCCAGAACCTGTTGTAGTTGATCTGTGCAGGTCCCAAACACAAAACAAGGCACCTGGCTCCTTTTTTATCTGTGCAGGAACTATGTTGGGCATGGGTGAAGGATCGTGCTTTCTGGCACAGCAAAGGGACATTCACGATTCCAGGGTCATGGCTGGACTCCTTTTAGAAAACCATGATGAGAGACTGCTGCAGGGATAGTACCAGGGCTCACAATACAAAGTGGAGGCCTGGGACCATCTGGCAAATGATCTCACCAGTGCTATTGGCATCCCCCGAACTGGTGAGCAGGTACAGCATCAGTATGCCAACCTAAATCGGAGGAAGGGGGCACTATTGGCCAAGTGGATCCAAGATGCATGGGCACAGAATGCTCCAGCAGTGTGTAAGTATCAGTATCAAGTAGTTTGTACCAAAGTCTAGCCTGAGTATGTGATAGACAGGTATGCATAATATTTGTTTTTCTCCCCTACAGCTGCAGCAGAGAGGGCTAGCAACATTGAAGCCCATGCTGACAGACTGTTAAGGCTGTGCCGACAAGCTTTTGAGTACAGATCTATCTTGCATTATATAGTGCAAATAATTAAGAAGTACATTGTTTGCTGCCAGTAGGTATACTGTTACTGTGTTAACTGAATAAATAAAGTTTGTCCGACTAATATTGATCTACAAGATATGTAGTACTAAAGCACTGTGTCATGTTACTGTAATACAGATCTATACCAAAAACTGTTGTGTTTACTCTAGTATGTTGTTGTAGAAATAGAATGTATACAGGTTCTCCACAGCAAATATGGGTTTAACAGCATGCATTGACTGAGGTTGTTCTGAGAACCAGAAGTTAAGAAAAACTGTAGATTGTGGAGCTGTTAAACAAGATATACATAAAATATGGAAAATATACTGCACTAATCTCTGAACCCTGAATAGTAAGGTGTAATGTATCACAGTGTGTCCCATGCAGCATTGCCGTGTGTTAACCTTTGCTGTTCAGGTTGTATTATTTCAAAGGATTAATGCACAGTACACTATCTGTCATGCATGCATCTCAGGATTACAAGGTCAGACTGTCTAACCAAGAGAGTATTAGGCAGGAACCAGTCAAACAAGAAACAGTAGTTCCCCAGGAGCACAGTGTGATGAGATATAGCTTAGTTGTTAATTTTGCACACCCAGACATGGTTCGATTCCAGGGAGTGGTAGGAAGATGTGTCCATATTTACACACAAGGAATCAGGAATGAATGTAGAAACAGTCAGGTAGTGTTAACAGATATTTTCTCCACAGGTTTTACAGGTAAAGAAATGTTGGTAGTAGCCATATGAAGGGTATACTAATACATCGTATACAACTGTTCCACTGTCCAACCCCATGCCAGAAAATGACAGCAGGACATGTATATACAACATACACTATTCCCGATACATGTCTCTCAAGTGTCATGCTTTCACAGCTAGTGGTCACAGATGCCAATAACTCTGGACACAGACAGGAAACCAGGTGAAGTAAGCACTCTCACATAACAGCAGTGCAGGGTACCCATTCTGTGGCAGATATGTAACCCTGACATGTGCAAGTCCCCTCTAGTCCTGTACCCAGAGTTGTTACAGTTTTTCCCATACCATTCCAGGTTGACAGTTTAATAGGTATGTTTGTGCTACAGAAGCTATGGGCCATAGGTAGATGTAAAGAGAGGCCAGACCCATAGAGTATTGAGTAGTACTGTTGTGAAAAATAGAAGCCTAAACAGTTGTTAATGAACTTTTTGTCTCTCCCTCTACTCCTTATCTGCATTGATAATTATCATTCATATACTACGGGTATATTGTTCTCAAAACCTAATGTTGGGACTTGTGTTCTTTTGTTGTTCATATATTTGATTGGTTGCATATAAACATACCTTGTTTAAATACTATTGTTGGTGGCCTGTTGCTGTCAATGTTACTGGCATGATGTTACAATGCATACTGTTGTTCTATTTATGCATGTGTTCTATTTACTATGCAACTGTTTCAGATCTGGTGTATGGGGTTAACTGAAACACTCACACTTGCTGTTATAACTAATTTTGAAATGTTTTGTTCATGACTAACCAATATATATATATTGTAAAACGTCAACACCATAGCACATTTGGGAAGGCAGATCCCGGCGGATCTGCCTGTCTTAGCTCATCTGGCCGTGGCACTGGGCCCCAGCATGTCTGGGACCCAACCTGGAACTGCCTCCTCTGCTGGTCCTGCACCACCTTCAGGTGGAACTGCCTCAGGGGACAGGGTCCACCCCCCCTGTGCGGGGATGCGGAGAGAAGACCATCACCCACCTCCAGTTCCGGAGTATGGTGCATGGCATCCTCTGCACAGAGTTGGATGGACAGCTGCACCAGATGGAGCCTGGTGCACCTTGAGGGGCAGGCTGCCCCTCCTGTCCAGCCCCTAGTACAGCCACCTTTGGGGCTATGAAGGTGCAGTGGTGACTGCCCATGGATGGGGACATCAGTCCCACTCTATCTATTTGGGGGCTCATGGGCTTTAGATTCCCAACCACACCCCATCAAATGTTTTTACCCCCCCATGTGTCACATACCATCTAAGTCTGCTGTCTTGTCTGTGAATGCAACTTATCCTACCCAACATACCTCCCCAAACATACCGACAGCCCTTCCCCAGCATCCCACTCTCACCTTAAAAAAAAAAGAGCATCTGTCCCACAAAAAATCATAGCCCCATACGTAACTCTACATTTCATCCCCATGTTCAATAAAATTAATCAATCTACCAACAAATTATTCTACAAATGTCTGTTGCCAACACCCTTCCCTGTGGGGTGTGAGGCTGTAAATTTAAAATTCTACGCATTATTCACAGCTGTTGCTGCAGAAGAAATGTAGAGCTATGGTCCTTTCCTACACCCATCCTGCACATCTCTAGCTGGTTTTCCTAATATTTTACTGTCTGCTTGCCCACATTTCACCACTTTCCTAGAACATTTTTTCTTTTTTTTTAAATTGGTGCGGGTGTAAGTGGGAGTAAGCACAGCTACGCGAAGCTAAGAGGACTTAACCATCTGTTAGCATCGCTTAGCTTCATGCAAACGCACAAAAATCTGCTTACAACTGCTTAAAAGTGCTTTAATCACTCTGTCTTCATCAGCCCTTGTTCTGTCCAGGAAGAAAATAATCAGTTCTCACAAGTCTCAAACCCAGGATTATAATCACAGCAACGTGCCGCTACATCATCTGAACCATGAGGATTTGTAAAGCTTTTACAAACATATCATGCATTATAGTCATTTAACATTAATGAAAAAAAAAATCATCACTACCAAGACTTGAACCCAGGACCCTGTGCACTGCAATCACAGCAACATACCTCTCCACCATCTGAGCTGTAGGAATTCATAATGTTTTTACAAACATATCATGCACTCAGTCATTTAACATAAGGGAAAAATACATATCCATAGTACTCTTACATACATCATATACATACATACATATATAAATGTATATATATATATATATATATATATATATATATATATATATATATATATATATATATATATATATATATATACACACACACACAGACACACACATATATATATATATATATATATATATATATATACACACACACACACACACACACACACACACACATATATATATATATATATATATATATATCTATATATATCTATATATATATATATCTATATATATATATATATATATATATATATATATATATGGGTCTACTACTAATTACCGACACATTTATTCCCGACAGAAAACTCCCCGACGCCAGATGACCGACATCACAGAAACCCGACAACGCAAAACACCGAACACCATTACACCGAACACCATTACACCGACACACGGAACGTAAACAACACGCGACACTACATAGCATACACACTAGCCCTGACCCAAACCCTAACCCTAAGGTCCGACACTATCGCACACTTCACCTACCTGCACCCTAACCCTAACTCACTTAACCCACCCCTAGCCCAAGCTCCGACACTAACGCACACATCACCTACCTGCACCCTAACCCTAACTCACTTAACCCACCCCTAGCCCAAGCTCCGACACTAACGCACACATCACCTACCTGCACCCTAACCCTAACTCACTTAACCCACCCCTAGCCCAAGCTCCGACACTAACGCACACTTCACCTACCTGCACCCTAACCCTAACTCACTTAACCCGTCCTAAACTACAGTCCCTCACTAGCACACACTTACCTTACCAACCATACCTCCGACACGACACACACTCACCTTTCCCACAGCCTAACCCGACATCCCACAATCTCGAGCACTTACCTGACCGCTCCTAACTCCGTCACCATCGCACACTTACCGCGTCGCAATCGCACATTCCCTTGTCGGTCTTTCCGCTGTCGGCAAATCACCCTGTCAGTACACTTACCTGTCGGTCATCTGGCGTCGGGGAGTTTTCTGTCGGGAAATCGTTGTTTCGGGCATTAGTAGTAGACCCATATATATATATATATATATATATATATATATATATATATATATATATATATATAAACAACTTCTTACTGCAAGGCATCTGCAAAAAGCCTGACAAAGTGGGGGGATAAAGGGCAAACAACAGTGACATATTTGAAATATATCTGTTATACACATTGAAGTCTGCTAGAGTTACATGGTTCATAGGTTCATAGGTTGATACTAGGCTATCCGCCCTAGGGCATTTACAAGCCTAGCCAGAGTGTGTTTGGCTTTCACCACCCTTTTTAGATTAGTTGACTGTGCCTCTGTATAGTGGGTCACAGAAGATAGCCCATTTAAGGTTAGTTTACCATGCCTCTGTGTCTAGCAAAGACACAGAAGAGATCCCAGGGGTAAATTTACGATCTCCCATCCAAACGTCAAGATTCGTCTTGAAGAGGATCATTGAGGGGCTCTGTCTAACATGGATTGGGATTTTTTTCTAGAGTGAGGGGAGCCTCTGGGATATGAATCTGTCCCTCCAGCATGTTCTATTTATTTCTGTGCTGAGGTTTAAGACACTGGAGCGTGTAGCTCTGATGGATTTGGATTTCTTGAGGTGGAGCATGTCCATTAATTCAGGGTTGGGCATGGCTTTATATGTCAGGCACAGGTTGCCTCTGAGTAGGCAGTAAGCAACTGAGTAGAGCTGGAGTTTCTTTAGCCTAACTGCATAGGGCATCTGTTTGAGTCCCTTGATCCTCTTGGTGAGGTACTTTTGAGGTCTTTCTAGTTGTAGCAGGTGTCGGGTAAGGTACATCCCAAATGGGGCATTGTATTCAATTATGGGCCTGATGAGTGATGAGTAGAGGGGCACAATGACCTCTCTTGATCTGGATGTGAACCCCTTTGTGATAAGGTGGGCTATATAGAATGTCTTTCTAACCACTTTGGCAATGTGATTGTCAAAGGAGAGATTGCAATCTACCTGGGTCCCCAAATCCCTAATTACTTCTTCCGTACTTAATGGATTACCACCTATGTGGTAATTTGTGGGCACTTTGTTTTTCCCAAAGGGGATGGCTATGCACTTTTTGGCATTTAGCTTTAGGCCATGGCTCTGGCACCAGTTATCCATCTCTGTGAGACCTTTTTGGAGGATGCTTGTGTCAGCCGGTAAGTCGATTATGGCCCCCAGTTTGCAGTCATCTGCAAACATTGTCAGCCATAGTCCTCCTGTGTTAGCCTGTACCTCAGAGAAATATATACCGAACAAGAGAGGTCCCAGGACTGAGCCTTGTGAGACGCCACTTGTAACTGGTTTAGAGTCTGACATGGCACCTGGAATTGTGACCATGTGGTTTCTATCCCTAAGCCAGTTTGCAACCCATCTTGTGACATAGGGGGTTGATATTTAAGTTGGTGAACTTATTTATGATGCCCAAGTGGGATATTGTGTTGAAGGCTTTTGCAAGATTAAGGTAGGCTGTGTGGACTGCCTTCCCCTTCGTCTATGGCCTTGGTGACTGTTTCAAAGAAATTGACCAGGTTCAAGAAGCAAGATCTGCCCTTAACAAAGCCAAATTGGGTAGGATCCAGTGTTTGGAGGTTCCCAATGTCCTTGTTTATGAGTTCCATGACGATAAGCTCCATAGCTTTGCAGACCAGGCTAGTTAGGCTTATAGGGTGATAGTTTCCGGGGTCTGTTGTGGCACCACCTTTATGGAGTGGGACCACTGTTGCTGTATGCCATTCTTTGGGTACATATCCTGTTGTAAGGCTGAGACTGAATAGTGATTTTAAGTGAGGGTTCAGTTCTTCTTGGAGCTCATGTAAAACGCAGCCCGGGACACCATCTGGTCCCATTGATGCTGTGTTTTTTTGCTTTGGTGAGGGCAGCTCTCACCTGTGCATCTGTGATGTCAGGGAGGCTACACTCTGTTGGGATAGTCATTTGCTCATTTGGGGGGGGGGGTTTGCACTGAACCTGTCTGCCAGGATGTTGGCAATGTCTGTGGGTTCAGTGTATTTTTTGTCATTTTGCACTAACTCAGAGCATATCCGGGAGTTTCCACCCAGGTTTCTGACATAACTAAAGAAGGCCTTGTGATTATCTTTAGCGTCTTGTGCAATTTTTCTTTCAAAGCTAGCCTTAGATGATTTTATGAGGGATCATAGTTTCTTGCTAGTACTGATCAGAGTTGCCTTCCCTTTCAGGATTTTGCTCTATCATGTAGTAGCTTCCTCCTTCTGTTGTACTTATTTATGGCTGGGGTCTACCAGACAGGTCTCCTGCCCTTGGAGGAGTGTGTCTTGGTTTTATTTGGGATAGCACGATCCATGCATTCCTGTAGGTATCCATAGAATGTGTTTGTAAAGGATTCTGTAGTTTGGGCCGAATTTTCCACATGCCCTGGGGCTTTGAAGGATTCCACCTCGGTTTTGAGAAGTGGGAAGTTTGCTTTTGAGAAGTTTTTGACCGTGGTTTCCTTTGCTGGGGGTGGGGACGGGATATGGATGTCCATAGTGATTAATTTATTGTCAGATCTTACCAATGAGGGGTATACCTCTGGTATGGAACATAGAGTCCCCATGTTGGTGATGATCAGGTCCAATATGTTTTCCCCTGTTGTGGGAGTGGTGACCAGTTGTTCCATAGCTTTTGAGTTTATAAATTCTAGGAACCGTTGGGCTAGGGTGTTGGGGCTTGAGTAGTGCTCCCAGTCTATGTTTGGGTAGTTAAAGTCACCCAATATAATGGTGTTTGGAGAGACCTTCATATTCTCCAGTGTCTTCAGGAAAGCCGAGTGGGGTTCCTGAGTTTGGGAGGGTGGTCTGTAGCAGGCTCCAAACTGGAAGGCAGTTTTGCCCACTGTTAGTTGCACATGGATGGTCTCAGATGCTTCGTGCAATGCCACTAGCCTGGAGGTATGGGTATCTTTGATGAATATGGATACTCCCCCTTCTCTTGTGGTTCGGTCTGAGTTTTGGGGCCGAAAAGCATGGTATGAGGTATAGCCTGGTAGTGCTGGGGTGCTCCCTGGAGCCCTGAACTAGGTTTATGTTACTGCACAGATATCGATATTCTCCATACTGAGGAGAGCCTCGAGTGCGTGCATTTTGAGGTTTAGACTTCTGGCGTTGAGCAGCATTACCCTTAGTTTCTTTTTCCTTGTGTTGTCTAAGGCAGTGGGTTTGTCTTTTGAGCCTTGCCTAAAAAAGGCACTATGGGGGTGGGAAGAGCCTTGGCCAGTATTCGAAAACCTAGGGGTGACAGGTGCAAGCCATCCCTAGCGAAGCAATGTGGCTTGTCAAGCATGTCATCCCAGGCTGACAGACACTGGATCCCCTTTGAGTGACACCAGTACTTTAGCCAATTGTTGAAATTGATCATTTTGTCTTTATACTGTGGTATCATTCTTGGTGAGGGTAAGATGCTACTCAAGGTCAGGGTCATACCAGCCTGGGCCACATGATCAGAGAGCTCCTCTGTGTCTCTTTTCATGTAATCCAGGGAGGTACGTCTCAGGTCATTCACACCAGCATGGACAATGACGGAGTCATATTTGTACTTGCTTTGGAGTGACATGAGTGCTTGTGTTATGTGGCGGATCCTGGCACCCGACAGGCAGCTTACAGTGACCTTCTCCTTGTTCAGCCTGGTGAGAGGGACGTCAGTGTGTCTGACAACAGAATCACCTATTACAAGTGTATTAGGTGTGCTGTTTAGCCTTAAGGGCTGTGACTGTGTGGCACACTGACTTTGTGAACTATGTGATACGTGGGTATTGTTGTGGGGTAGCGGTTGCTTGGATGTCTGCTTTGGAGGTCTCTGTTGCTTGGGCAGATTTTTATTTAGAGCCTCCTTGTATGCTTTTGTGTGTTTATGTGTTTGGTTTGCTGTTGCGATAGGTCTATGTGAGACTGGATTTGTGGTGTGTGTGATAACCTTCTCCTCCAGACTGACCATGCCAGTACTATGTTGAGAGAGCTCAGCCTCCAGTTTGGCTATATAGTTGCATCTCTCACATATATTTGAGCTTGTTGGGAAGATGAGAGGGTGGTCTGTGTAGATAAGGCAGTTGTAACATTGCCTCAAGATTCCCATATTCACTAGCTGGACTGGAGAGTAAACCTAAAACTGACTTTTGGACATGCCCGAATAGTATAAGGAATTACTTTTTGACTTGATCAAAAAGGACCAATAGGGAGCCAAATACTCAAAGGGAGTATAAGAGGGTGTAATGCTTTAGTTTATTAGTGCTTACCTATAAGACACTTATCCTAGCTACTGCTGGGTTTTAGAAGAAAAATAGAGTGCTTACTTTGAGATTTGGAACATTTCTAAGGGAGCCAAGAATAGTTTAAACCTGATTAAGCAGCGCTGCCCGATGCTTATGCACAAAAATGTGCAAAACTGTGCAAAAGAGGGTTTTAAGAGAGGGGGATCAATGAGTTTGGAATTGACCCAAAATGGCCAATAAAACTACAGTTTCTAGGCAGTAACCACTCCCACAGGGGCAGGCAGGCTGTTCAGTGTTTACCACGGCCACTGATGAACACAGAGACTTCCCTTTAGCCCAAGCAAGCAATGGCCTCCAAGAAACTTTCAAACAGTTCAGAACAGCAAATCTGTAACTGAACTTTTTTTAAATTTCAGAAAGTGGGAGGAAAGCAAGATTTTTTTTTTTTTTAAAGATAGCAGAGATACACAAGTAGCAACAAGTTAGAACAGTGCAATAAATGACCCCACACTTGAGTGTTAGGCCAGAGACATGTAAAATGCAAGTTTTAAGAAAAAAATGGTTTGATTTAACATACATTTTCCTGATAAATTCTAGGTTTGAAACACAAATGATTGTCATCATTTACTGATATCAATGCTCAGATCATCCCATTGATTTGTCAGAAACCCACACCTGTTATGGGGAACAGACCAAGCATATAAGCCATGCATCTGGACAGTGTCTAGACATCTTGAAAGTGGAGAGGTTTGACTGCAGTCATGTAATAGAAGAGAAAAACATTGAGAGCTGATTAACCATTTCACCCAGCACCTTCTGACCAACACAACACTCCCCCAAATCAGCCCTGGGGAATTACTCATGTATTAGCAAATATATCATACACTGCAGGGGATGTAACTGTAGGGAAAAGCAGACATCGGTGAGAAACTGTCCACCCACAACCATTTGCACCAGAGTCACAGCAATATACCAGTACCCCAAATGAACTCTAGAGTATAACGACTGTTTGAACAAATGTATCTTGATTGCCAGTCACACACTACACCGACATATACTGCCCCAACTCACAGTCTACTGGGAATCCTGAGGTGTTACTGGACATTTCTCAGTCTGCCCTTACAAGCATATACACCTGATAGACCACCAGCAAATGTAGCAGCATGCACAATCAAAAAAGGATCTATGACACTCTCATCAGCTACTCTCCCTACTCAGCCCAAAAAACATTTACACACACCACTGCTACACAATCTTGACAGTCTGTTAACAATAGCCAGACATACATAACTCTCAACTGCAGAGATTTCTACAGAATGTCCAGGGTGTGGGACCATATTTATCGCCACTGCCGCATACCACTTCTGGGAGTCTGCCAAGTCACTGAGATGATATCAGGAGTAAAGTCACTAAATAATGATATACCATACCTCTGAACCTCTTACTGCAAGACATCTGGACAAAGCATGAAATACTTGGGAGACAGGGAGCCGAAAAGAGTGACATATCTCACATAATGATGTTACAAACTGAAACAGTTGCTGGTGTTACAGGGTTTGTTGTGACATAACATCCCTGAAGGATATGATGTCTGAAACACAAATGGATGTTAACATTTACTGACTACAATCCTCACATTATCCTACTGATTTCTCAAAAATAGAAATTGTCTGAGGAAAAGACCAAACATAACAGGCAAACCTCTGGGCAGTCTGAGGACATCTGGACAGTTAAGAGGTATGTCAGAGACATTTCATTGTCAGACGTCAAGTCACACAGAAAATTTATGTTCAGACAAACCCTGTTAATCTAGCAATCTTCTATGTGTATAACAACAGTGCTTACAATCTGTACCCAGTTCTGATACTTTATCCCTCATGTTGTTGAGCTGTCTCCTGATTTCTTGCTCTGAGAGCTATTCCCACCTACCGTCTTTGAAGCTGTAGCCCCCACACCTCCATAATGTCCTCCTCACAAGCAAGAAAAAGCAGCAAGGGCCACATGAAAGACTTAATTATAGCACTGTGTTGCTATGGAATTGGCTAATGGAAAGACAACGTAGCTGCTCTGGATGCAAGTAGCAAGTGGGAGACACCGATTGGTGCACATGCCATCACCTGCTCATGAACATTACCTACAAAAGACAAGCTGCTGCCTATGCAGCACAGGTCTGAACCCATCTACACAAAGACAGACTACGACTATATAAAACCTAAACATCTGAATTATTCTGAGGAAACTCTTCAGCACTATAACAGGTATGTCAATCACTTAAGCTTGTAATGGAATGCAGAAAAGGGGATGCAATAACGTGAAATAGGAAGTTAAACATTAGGTCGCAACAAGAACTGCTGGACTCACATGCTGCTGTCCAGTACCATTGGCTATTCCTGCTTGCCCTGTCTGTAGTGATGTGGATCACATCTCTGGCCCCTGAGTCACCCCAGCAAAGATGACTACTACTGGAGTGTCTGTTGTCCAATACTGACTGTGACTCTGCTAGGCCAGCTACCTTGGATGTTATAAATATTTGTATGTCACCTGTGAATGCTACTATGATACATATCCTTGTCTTACAAATCATAGAGACTTATATAGGGTATGTGCATAGTAAACAACAGGCGCTGAAGTGTGTGTTGAACTGTATGTTATATACAGAGCCCATGCCTGTCAGCTGTCCAGAGTTTTGAAGACTGACCACATGTTTGCCACAAATTTGTACTCAATGCCTCATACAGTTGTGTATTGTCTGGCAAATCACTGGCAACCCATTAAAGACTGAAGTCATAACATAATAACATACATCTGAATGTCAGATGTCATATTCAGTGGAGTAGTCCTGTGAATGCGAAACTGCCTTTGCTAGCAACGAAGTGTGTTACTGCTAGATTTATAACGTGTCACTATTTTCCTGCCTTTGCTCACCAGTAATGTGTACCTTTGTGCAGATGTCTTGCTCTAACAGGAGCTAGGTGTCTTAGCATGAAACCCATGTCAATGCAAGTGTAGCTTGCCCCATAGGATGCTAAAATTTGTGCAGTCACTGACACCTGCTTTGCAGCTGTGGAGAGCACACTAACCTTGCCAGATTACTCATCCCATCATACATTAAGACCCCAAATGGAGGGTTGCAAAGCCACAGGAGGTGGAGTTTTAAACATTATCATACACATACACATACACACCTCCAGGTGGCAAAACAGTATGACGCATTTGAGACATCCCGAATGCAGGTAACTGTTAACAAAACATCTACTCAAATCATAGTTGGTTACAGACCTCAAACCATGACTCTGGACACCCACAACACCTATCTGGACTTGCTGGAATTTGTCAAAATTCAACCATCTTCCCTGCTCCTGAGTGACTTTAACTACCCAGCTATAGTGTGCATGACCTATGCTACCTGAACATGAATGCACAGAGATTCCTCGGCTTTGTCAATGCCAATACAGTGGATCAGCTGGTCAACACTCCTATGACAGGTGGAAATAACCTGTACCTGGTCCTAACCAACATGAGTAGCCACTGTAGCACTCCTACAGTGTCATCCTCCTTGGTAAGATTTGAAGACATAGCTATCATGGTTGAGGTCACCATCTCCCCTGCCACCCCTTGTCAGGGTCAAACAAAAAAACTTTACAGAACTGTGTATAAATCTCCTCAGGGCTGGTAGTAGCAGAAGTAGCTTTACATCCACTGTCCCATTGGTTGGAACTAGCAGTAGTGCCCAATCCCACATGACAATACTATGTGAGCACCTACATAGCTGTATGGACTCAACAATACCTGACAGGACAACATCATCTCCCTCAAGGTAGGGTAAACATCTGTGGTGGACAGCAGCAATATATAAATACCATAATAAGTGGAAATAATTACAGGACAGGACCAAGAAGGAGCAGGTGACTAATTAGAAGGAATGTCTCCTTGGACTGAACAAGCAAATAAAGTCACAGGTGAATTACCCTAAAGCTATCTTTGAGTGCAAATTGGACAGATTCACCAAGGCCAATCACTAAGGCTTCCACACATATGTCTGCAATCCCAGAGGCAACATCCAAATCTGCTGTGTAGTGGTGATCAATAACACCACATACACATATGCCATAGATATAGCCAGCCTGCTGCAAACAGATGAAGTTTAAACATCAGCACCCTGTCCCCCATCAGTACACGTGCATGCACACCACCAGTTCCCTCCCCTCATCATCATCAAGCAGGTCCATAATGCCCTCTCAAATGCAACACACAGAAGTCTTCATAGGCCTGATACCATCCCTGGATGTATCCTACATGAACTCAGGCATGAGGTCGTAGCTCCATTACACACTGTAGTCAACCAAAGCCTGAACACCAGTGTCATCCCATCTGCACAGAGGACAGCCACTGTCATCCCTATACACAAAGGTGGAGCAATCCACTGACTCAGCCAATCATATGCACATCAGTCTAACTACCCTGTTCTGCAAGGGAATTGAAGGCTATATCAAGGACCTTATGAACAGGGACATCGGCAACCTCAAAATGCTTGATCCCACAGAGTGTGGTATTGTCAAAGGGAGATCAGGCCTGTTAAACCTGGTCAACTTCTCTGAAGTGGTTGACAAACACAAGGATGAGGGAAAGATGTCGAACAATGCATACCTTCACCTAGGCCAATTCTCTCACAATAATCCCCAGACAGCCGGGATACATAAGCCTACACAGCTAGACATCAACCGTGTTACCAGATGGGTAGCTATCTGGCTCAATGATAGTACCCACTCAGTCAAGTAGTGGAAGCCACCTCTAGTAGTAGACTCTTCCAGAGCGGCATACCCCAAGGAGTGGTCTGGGGACCTCTAATTTTTGAGCTATACCTTTCTGAGGTACAAGACAAAATCAGTGGTCTGTGGTTGACCAGGTTTACGGATGCTTGCAAGCTGGCCACTGTCTTACATTCTCCTACTGATGTGAGCATCCTCCAAGAGGCCCTCACCCAAATTAATAACTGGTGCAAGAAGCATTGCCTCCAACTAAATGCCAGGAGATGCATCATTTTCCATGCTGTGGTAGATGCCATCCACACTAATTATGACAGTAATAATGTACTGAGCATGTACGCAGGTGGGAGGTGACTTGCGCACCAAGGTTGGTAGCATCCTGACAGTTTCCTACCATGTGGGTACCATTGTACAGAAGGCTGTCTACGTGGCCCACCTCCAAAATATGGGGATGTCATTCAGGAACCAGGAGGCCACAACATTCCTGTACTCCACCCTTATCAGACGTATTACCAAGTACAATAGCTCCTTTGGCATTTACCTTGCCAAGCATATGCAGCAGTTGCAGAGACCACAGAGGTTCCTAATCAGGCAAATGCAGGGTCTGCAATACCAATCCTATACAGATGGGCTGAAAGCCCTGTCCCTGTACTTAGTCTCATATAGACTGATCATAGGCAACTTGTGCCTGGCATACAATGCCATTTCCAAACCAGCCTTGATGGCATTTATGCATATCTGTAAGACAAACCCCACTCACGCAACATGCACGCAAGCCCCTCACCTGGTCTGTGACATGTATAGTACTTGTTGGCAGGATAGTGTAGTGTCCCTCACAATACACTGTCTGTAAAATACACTCCCTCCCCATATCTAACAGAGTACATGTATAGCCCTCTTAAAGAAGAAGCTGGATGACTGCATGGGAAATGGATAAGACACCCCTGGGATCCCATGTATGTTCCAGCTGGACAGGGGAAACAGGTGCTGGCATTGATGGGACATGGGCAAAAGTCTGGGCTAGGCTTGTGAGGTCATCAGAGCCAATAGCCTGGTATCATCTTATGAGGCTATGCACCTAGTACTTTACATGTTTCCTGTATGTATTGCAGACTGCCCTGCAATGCTGTCGGAGATGAATCCCTGTAAGTCTGAACTGTGTAGGTACTGCAGTGATAGTGTATACTCTTGTACCTTCATCAGTTATCATTACATATCGTTACAACTTGGCATTGTGTATGATCTGTATAGCCGTAAGTCAGCTCTTACAGTATTTGCATATGCACTTGGTGACACTGTAGAGCTCACTTCATTAGTCTTGGTCTTGGTCATAATTACCATTCTGCTAATAGGCCCATTACACAGTAGAATTTGTAGCCCATTGTTGTGGTCCTTACAGTAGCTGTGAAGGAGTTGGAGTGTGGCAGAACTACCATAAGGTCTGGCCTGAAGGGCCCATAGGTGTCAAAGTTGTGACAGACTTTACCAGGAGTGTGTGTGTGTGTCTGTGTGTGTGTGTATGTGTGTGTGTGTGTGTGTGTGTGTGTGTGTGTGTGTGTGTGTGTGTGTGTGTGTGTGTGTGTGTGTGTGTGTGTGTGTGTGTGTGTGTGTGTGTGTGTGTGTGTGTGTGTGTGTGTGTGTGTGTGTGTGTGTGTGTGTGTGTGTGTGTGTGTGTGTGTGTGCGTGTATGTGTGTATCAGCAAACATAATACTGCAGGGTATTAATTTACATGTGTTATCTTCCCCTTGCAGGTGAACATGAGGGTTGGTGTCTCTCCCCCTCACAACCTGATGTCAGTGTCTTAGTGGACTCCCATGATGATGGTGGTTATAGTAAGGCACAGGTGGGGTTGTTGGGGCCTGAATCGGTGCCATTGTTTGGTATCCCACTTTCACCCACCATGTCCCCACACACAGTCGGTATGCCCACACATACGCAGTCCCCAGCAGCCACAGTTGCAGGGTGGTGGCATGGAACAGGCTAGTGTGTTGACTATGGCAAGTAGGAGTGTAGACACCAGCCATAGCTAGAAAGCAGTTGAGATCACACACAGGCAGATGGACAGGGGTGCTTGATGGAGGACTGCTGCCCATCAAGCCCTTGTCGCAAGTGCCACAGCAGGTGTCACCAGATGCATGTTATGGTCCGTCATGGAGGCACAGGCGTGTACTGACTGCAACACCAGACAGATGCTCAGGGTCATGAATGCAGCACTTCCTGCCATGCATGACGACCTCCACGGCATTTGTGATGCCATACATCATTTTGCCAATGTCATGGATAGACAGTGGGGAGAGAGATTGTCACTGCTCGACTGTGCAATGTCTGTGCTTAAGCATTTGGTAGGAGTAGGGCATCAGCCAGGTGGACGTAGGTCAGCAACATGATCAGCTGAGAGCCCACGTGACCATGCACATTCACAGTCCCGTAGTAGCAGTACCACCAGATATACCAAAGGGAGTGTGCTGTAAACACCACAATGGAGCAGGCCATAGGCATGTTGTCCTGGCCAGTCCCATTAGGGATGAGGATCCAGCAGACAACAGTCACCATTAGAGAGTAGTACTGCATCTGTTCTTGGGCCTGGTGGTGCCAGTGAGACTCCTGGCAGAACCAGTTCCCACATCCCTGCTGGGAGACAGTGAACTGTACATTCTGCCATGCACTGTCCATGGCTGTCCAACATAGCCCTGTGTCGGGCATTCACATGGAGTGATGGTGTGCAGACAAACACTCACACATCCCTATCACAGGCCGGTCTCCACCAGACATGCACAGCTCCTCTGCATGGCCTAGTTGAACACCACCCCTCCAGATACACACACACACACACACACACACACACACACACACACACACACACACACACACACAAACACATAATGTCAGCCATATGGCCTGGCCTAGGCCTCTGGCAATCCAACATCACACCCAGCGCATGTGATAATACTTGTGCCACAGCCCTGTTATCCATACCATCGATGCAGGGACATGTTCATATGGGTCTGATGCACAAGGTGATTATAGTACAATGTAGCAATGTAATGCTGTGTAAGGTGCTGTCTGCTGGCAATAGTTATGGGTACATATCAGGGTCTATGTACCTTGTTAGCCATGATGCACTGTTGCTGTTAGTACTTCTGACTGACTGTTGTGTCACATACTGTAGTCTGTTTGTGTTCCACTTTGTGTTCCAGGTGTCTGTGTGTCTGCAGGCTGTGAGCCTGCTGACAGTAGTAAAGATGAGTAAGGTGGAGTGTAAACACAGTAGCCTTTTTGTAGCCAAGGTACAGCTATATATATGTACATGTTTACCAAGTGCGTTTACATGCAACAGTGTGTTAGAGGCAATTGTGCAGACAGTCTGACCTTGTATACATACCTCTGACACAGCCAACTAGCCTTCAAACATGTCACCTGGGTGCTCTGTGGAACCGCAGGCTCACACATACAGAGGAGGTTACGTAAGTACTGGTACTAGGTCCCTCACAAGCTTAGCCATTACTTTAACTGCAACAGATTCAGCTATAAGCAACTGTTGCCCCTGCCATTTCTGTCCCACCCATTCACCCATCATGCAGTTGTTGAGCCTGTGTTAGTCTAACCTAACAGTCACCAGCATGTGTGTCTGCTATCTCCTATGCATGTCTGGCCTCTTGTGCTGGTAGTGCACAAAGAGTCATAGTCCTGTACATGGGGCAGCTGCCAAAGAGTTGAGCACAGCCCCTACCTGCACAGTCTTATGAACGATAGCGCTATATGCATAAAACAAATAGCAAAGTGGTACTGTAGTGTGGCAGTGTCTGCCACCACTATTCAAGTGGGTGAGAATTGCAGGGGCTGTTAGGATTGCCAGTGGTGGGTTCAGAGGCCCTTAACATATTAGAGCCATCTGACACACACACACACACACACACACACACACACACACACACACACACACACACACACACACACACACACACACATGCACACTGATGACCTTCCCATCTATTAATGTACAATACACAGTGATACATCCATTGCAAGCACCACTTATATAATATGTAACAAAGGTAAAAATAAATGTAAGAATAAAATGTTTTTCATCTCAGTAAAGCTTTCAATTTAGGGACACATTTCAGTGAATGTTGCTCACAGAAATGTGTCCTGAAATTGAAAACTTTACTTACATGTTGCATGTATGTATAGGTTTGAATTTATACATACAGAAAGTTGTATACTTTATATTAACAAGTGGGAGGGGTTATGATGTCATTGCTTATTCATGACTATTTAAACTGTATAGTGTTTTTACAATGTGTCTGATGAAGTAGGGCACTGGGAAGAATTGTGGGTGGGAACGTCCTCAAAATACTTCACCCTACAAACAAACACACATCAACACTTGTACATACACACACCTGCCTGTCAAGTTATTTGTACTATACTGTTACATAGCTATAGCATGAGCCATGGAGATTATGTAGATGGAGCTGTGCAAATGTACTTCTAAAGGGAATGACATCAGCAGGACTGGGAAGTGCACTGGTTGGGAATGGCCTAAAATTGTTTCACCTATAAGCAGACAAACATACACACACACACACACACACACACACACACACACACACACACACACACACACATTTTTACATTTGCCAGGATTGAGCTTAGAATCCTTACTTATCCAGTTATTTGTACTGGGTTTGTTTTAGCAGACATTTTCTGACATATCTGAAGTCTGACACTGGAATGTATTGTGTCATTACCTAATGACAGACATCCTCAGATCATCACAGTGCTTTACCAGAGGAATACAAGATGAATGATGCACAGACCAATATTTGAGCCCAACTATATACATTCTTGCTCAAAAAGGCCATTTGAGAAGTGTGGCTACAGCCGGTTGACTGATGAAGCTGTGTACACAGTCCAGCAACTTGGCGATATACTGGCTGGGGATCTCATGCTCATGTGGTATTCTCCTCGCCTGAAAAGTCATATCTGTGTATGAAAGGTTGGACACTAAGGAGGGAGAAAAGGACCTGTACCTATTGGCTAGACAGAGGGTCCGAGCTAGGAAAGATATGCAGCAGGTAAAGATGATAAAGGATAATGAGGGAAACATACTCACAAGCAGGGAGAGTGTGTTGAGGAGATGGAAAGAGTACTTTGAGGGGTTGATGAATGAAGAGAATGAGAGAGAGAGAAGGTTGGATGATGTAGGGATAGTGAATCATGAAGTACAATGGATTAGCAAGGAGGAAGTAAGGATAGCTATGAAGAGAATGAAGAATGGAAAGGCTGTTGGCCCAGATGACATACCTGTGGAAGAATGGAGGTGTTTAGGTGAAATGGCAGTGGAGTTTTTAACCAGATTGTTTAATGAAATCTTGGAAAGTGAGAGGATGCCTGAGGAATGGAGAGAAAGTGTTTTGGTACTGATTTGTAAGAATAAGGGTGATGTGCAGAGCTGTAGTAACTACAGAGGATAAAATTGATCAGTCACAGCATTAAGTTATGGGAAAGAGTAGTGGAAGCAAGGTTAAGAAGGGACGTGATGATTAGTGATCAGCAGTATGGTTTCATGCCAGGAAAGTGCACTACAGATGCAATCTTTGCTCTGAGAGTGTTGATGGAGAAGTACAGAGAATGTCGAAAGGAGTTGCATTGTGTTTTTGTAGACTTGGAGAAAGCATATGACAGGGTGCCTAGAGAGGAGTTGTGGTATTGTGTGAGGAAGTCAGGAGTGTCAGAAAAGTATGTAAGAGTGGTACAGGATATGTATGAGGGTAGTGTGACAGCGGTGAGGTCTGCGGTGGGAGTGACGGATGCATTTAAGGTGGAGGTAGGGTTACATCAAGGATCAGCTCTGAGCCCTTTCTTATTTGCAATGGTGATGGACAGGTTGACAGATGAGATCAGACAGGAGTCCCCGTGGACTATGATGTTTGCAGATGACATTGTGATCTGTAGTGAGAGTAGGGAACAGGTGGAGGAGACCCTGAAGAGAGATGGGGATATGCTCTAGAGAGAAGAGGAATGCAGGACTAAGACAGAATATATGTGTGTGAATGAGAGGGAGGATAGAGGAATGGTGAGGATGCAAGGAGTAGAGGTGGCGAAGGTGGATGAGTTTAAATACTTGGGGTCAATAGTTCAGAGTGACGGTGAGTGTGGAAGAGAGGTGAAGAAGAGAGCACAGGCAGGATGGAGTGGGTGGAGAAGAGTGTCAGGAGTGATTTGTGACAGACGAGTACCTCTAAGAGTGAAAGGGAAGGTCTACAAGAGGGTAGCGAGACCAGCTATGTTATATGTGTTGGAGACAGTGGCATTGACAAAAAAGCAGGAGTTTGAGCTGGATGTGGCAGAATTAAAGATGTTAAGATTTGCACTGGGTGTGACGAGGGTGGACAGGATTAGGAATAAGTATATTAGAGGGTCAGCCCAGGTTGGAAGGTTTGGAGACAAAGTCAGAGAGGCACAATTATGTTGGTTTGGACATGTGCTGAGGAGGGATTCTGAGTATATTGGGAAAAAGATGCTAAGGATGAAGCTACCAGGTAACAGGAAAAGTGGAAGGCCTAAGATAAGGTTTATGGATGTGGTGAGAGAGGACATGCAGGTGGTTGGTGTGACAGAGCAAGATGCAGAGGACAGGAAGAAATGGAAACAGGTGATCTGCTGTGGCGACCCCTAACGGGAACAGCCGAAAGAAGATGATGATGACGATGTACAACATGTGCCTATCACTGGGCCTTTGTCCCACGTTTATTTATGACCTTGTCCAGATGTATTGCTGTCAGAGGTTGAGAGGTATGGGTGTGGGTACAGAGTGCATTCTACTGTGCAGTAATATCCATTATATGTGCAGTACATTCCACATAGCACTGTGACCTCAAGGTGTGTCAGTGGCAGAGCAGTACAGAGTAAAGTGGTGAACCACTGAATGACAGATTTGTAAAGGTTGATAGGTTGCTATGACGTGTGTAGGGTATTGGCTCTAAAGCCCTTATAACCCATGCAGATGAGAGTGTAGCACATGTTATGACATGTCAGCACACAGATCCCCTGTCCAGCAGGGATACAGGTGGAATCAGAAGACTGTATTTTGTGTTTCCCATGCACTTATACAGGAAGCACATCACTAGGGTTATTCAGGAACTTGGCTTGCTGTTAACAGGAAGTGTATTCCACAGATGGGGGAGTGTGTGGTACACGTATCTGTAACAATGACAAGCCATTCTGCTATCACAGCCCAGGATGATGCTGCGCCTACAGGTTGATGGAGTGGGCCTTGAGTTCCAGATGTGCAATAGTCCCATCAAGGCAGGGTCTGGATTGCTTTGTATGCCAGACAGGGGTCAACTCACCAGTGTCTGATTGGAATGGGGTGGAGGGACAGTGCTGTTAGCCTGTATGTGTAGGGTAGGTGTTTGGGGTAAGGCCTTTGTGTTTGCAAGACCCTGGTGTGTGGAGTCTATATGGTCTGTGGTGTGTAGTTTTGTGGAGTTCTCATGTGTTTTTGCTACTGAGGTGTCTATTGTTTGTGTTTATGTTTTGTTGCAGACCTCCACTTAAATGGGTCTGTGTTGTGTATTTGCAGGTGATGTTTTCTGACTCCATACTCTGCATGGCACCTATGTTACTGCAAAATTTGTTCTGGTGTGCACATTCTCCATTTGTCTGGCCAGTGGTTCCCCTTCCCCTTATGTGTGTCTCTTTGTCCTTCTGTAGTCCAGTCACGGGCTTTGCCCACAGTGGCTGATGTTATGTATTTGTAATTCTGATGTGAGCAGGGTAAATGTAACATCACACACAAGGTTGTGGACTTCACACCTCTGAGTGTACCTATTTATCAGGTTGTCCATCATTGCACCACTCCATTTGCTGTGATCCTTAGATGGTTTGTGTTGCTATATGTTATTATGTGGCTACATTTGGGCCTAACTATTATACCGTCACAGACTGACATCTGGACAGGCTCAAATATGACAGACAGACAAAGGCCCACACATGTGGACAGGGTGTTAATAATGTTCTGCCAAACATAGACAGTTGGGAGACCAGTTTGGTAATTGCTTGTTTGCTCTTATGGTTATGATGTCTTCTTCCCCACTGTCTGCCATTGCTGTTTTGACATGACTCTTTCTTGTTTTGCAAATAGTTGAAAGGCAAATTCAATGTTAGGACAAGCAGAACACATATAAAAGCTATACTTGTGCTCCTTCTGTGACAATCTGTGTCATTCCAGGGGTATGGCTATTGGCCAGTGATATGTTGTCAGTGCTGAAACAGAAAGGTGGCAGCCTTTTATAAACTGGCAGTACACTGACCTTCAGGTACCTGCTGTCCTACTAGGCACCATACCTCTCAACATCTGAGATCCAGACATCTTGACAAAGCCATAAGTAATTGGGAGACAAAGGCCTAAATATAGGGATCATTTAAGCACTGGCCATACAAACCTAGAAAGGTGATTTAATATCAGGTTTTTGCATTTGCATGTATTTTTCTATAGGGTATGAAGTCTGACACTACAATCTGTCATTATTTTCTGACCTTAGTCTTATGTGATTTGCTAATGAATTACCAGACAACCACTATTTCATTATATACAGACCTCAAATATGATACAAACCTCTGGACATTCTGCAATAGGTCTGTACAGTTGAGAGGTATGGTAGGCACAGTGTAGGTTACTCCAAGATGTGTGCTGCCCATATGTGTTGCCCCTGTCCATGACCTGTCCAACTTTCCTGCAATAACAGATATTGATGTCTAGATAGTGTGTACAACTCCAACCATAGGCGTAGCTGACATGCAGAATAATTGGCACAGCAGTTCTTGGAACATGGCCCTGTCAACCACGGTACTGTACCTAAGCCACTACAACACAAAAGCCGGGAGTAAGTGCTGGCCACATCCTGACAGTATTAAACAAACATATACATAGCTCATTGACCCCTGTATATTGTGGACATGCAACAAGTTATCATGTTGATTGAGACAGCCCTGGCAATGTGGTAATGTGTGCTCTGCTGCTATTTCCCTACAAACATACATGTTACTGCATTTCTATGGGAATATGGGTGTGTGTGGGGGGGGGCACACCTATCAACTGTACACATTTGCACAGACTGTGCTGATATTTGTTTTATATTTTGGTTCCATTAAGCATTGTATTGTGCCCTATCTTGGAGACTAAAGGCATATCATTAAAGACCACAGGTCAGTTTGTAATGGCATACATTTGAGTTTCAGATTTCTTACTCTTCAGAGCCTTACTGCAACTGTAAGACTGTAAGACCTGCTGTACTATCACTGTGTAAGACTGTACGGGGGTATTTCATCATTGTCGCCATTTGTGGGCTTTTGTCAGACATTTATTTATGGTTTTCTATGGCCGAGTTGCTGGCTGAGGCTGACGGGTTAGTATGGGACCTGCACATTGACATCCATGCCTGTAACCTATGACCCCCCCCCCCCAGTTAGTTGGCCCCTCACATATACTGCAGTGAGATTTGTCACCTTGGGTACTACTGCATAGTATGGAGAAGCCAGTAGTTGCCAAACATTTCCTGGTGTCCCACATAGTTGTCAGTTATCTGCTGCTATCCCAGTAGGCCACCACATTCCCTTATATGAATGCAGTGATACCATAGATTTGCTAACAGAACATACTACTACATTCATTTATTGTTAAGAAGACTGAATTACCTTGTGCCTGAAGCAGTTGTGAGGACGGTGCTTGAGGGCTGCCTATTTCAGATGCATGCAGTACACTGCCTATACATGGTAAGGTACAGGTAGTATGATTTGTGTAGCGTCCATTTTACTGTGTATGCAAGTCGGAGAGAGGTGTCAGTCCCCGGGTCCCTACAGTGTCAGTGTGTGTGCTGTGAATTTCCTCTTTGCCAAAGCCAGGGCATACTGGGCACACCTCCATCAGCCTACAGAAGCTGGCTCAGGGGGATCCTCCTTTGAGTCCCTCTGTGCTTGTGGGGAACTTGGCAATGGTGAGGGGCTGTGTGTCCCTTCCCCGTGCTGTTCCTGCCACAGCTGTTTCCGCAGGATCATGTTGTGTAACATGGCACATACTTGTGTGCACATGTGGCTGGACAGTACTGCAAGGATCTACCAGATATGTCAAGGCAGTGGGATCGTGACTTGAGCATCCCAAACACATGCTCTATAATGATCCTAGTTTGTGCATGTGCCTCATTATCACATTCTTGAGTACGTGTGTGTGCATTTCTGATGAATGTCATCATCCACGGCTCCAGTGCATTGCCAGCATTCCCCACTAGATGGCTATATGGGATGTCCCTCTTGGCAAACACCCGGTACAGCTGTGATGAATGCCAGATGTTAGAGTCATGATATCTTCCAGGGCTGCCAGCACACACTTTAATGATAATGCCCTGGCCGTTGCACATGACCTGGCAGTTGATGGAGTGAAAGCCCTTGCTGTTTATGTAGACCCTACCCTCTTCACTGGGTGGTGCTTTGATGTTGATGAGCATGCAGTCTATGGCACCCAGTACCTCCAGGTAGTCTGCTACATCGTGGATGAGGCGGATATTGCTGGTGCTCTCCTCATGGGTGCTGGGGAAGTAATTGTGCTCACCGGTATGTGGTAGCATGGAATCCAGGAACTGCTGGAGTACCTTGGATGCCGATGCTTGTGACACCCCTATGATGTCCCCATTAGGTCTTTGAAAAGTACCTGTAGCTAGTGTTCTTATGGTTACACATACTGTGGGTCTGAGCTGAGGCCGGCACAGCTTGATGAATTGCTGAAGTAAGCCCCTGTCCACCCTGTAGTGCTCTAGTATCTCTAGATCATGTAGCCCATGTTAGGTTACCCTGGTCTGAACACTCTTCTCCGCCTCCTCAGTCAGCATTATCTTCCTCACCGCCCGCAGCCCCTAGCACATACTGATATATCAAAGTGACAACAGCCCCAAACATTCTGTCAGTTAAAATTCCCTTGTGTGTGTACACCAATGGTGCAGAGTTTGTGGGAAAAAACAGACTGAAAGGTGTTTGCATAGTTTATACTATTGTGCTGCAGATGCTGCCTGTGTGATTGGCTGACTATGATACAGTCCAGCTGCCAGCTATGTTATTTGTACTTGAATGCCTTTATTCTGCTATTTCCCTTTTTTCTCTTCCCATTTCCACCCCTTCTAAGCCCCACAGCATGCCGCACACACCTGCTGCTCAAATGTCAACACTTCTGTTGGTTCCTGTTGATTTTTTCTTATTTCCCTTGTGTTTAAGCCCTGTTGCACACAGTGCAAGCCCTTGCAGCTATAGTAAACAGTTTTGTGCAGAAAGGACCCTCCCAGGGATGTGAAAATGCTCAGCTTTTCATGAACTAGCTCAAACACACCTCCTTGCTTAGCTGTGCTTAGCTAAGTGCAAATAGAGGCAGTGGAGCTCCAATGTGCTTACATCAAGCATGACACACCCACTTTTTATGTCAGCTTCTTCTCCTGCTTACACTGCAGCATTAAAGATCCTACACGGTTAGGTGTAGGCAGACATGGTCTCTCATTTTGCTATTCAATAAATTTAGCTTATTTGCATATCCCACTGCCTTAGTCCCTTGTTACACAACTACACCAGAGCCTTTCTCCTTTGCAACAAGTGTTACCTGTTATTGTTTTGGTTCTGCATGCTACCCACTATAATGGCAAAATGCAGATTTCACTTAAAATTGTCTTTTCACATTTTTTTATTTTCTGCATTATCTCATTTGCATGCCTCTGCACTACACTTAAACTGCCAAAATTCGCCAAAAAAAACCTTTCATTTTTATAATTTTGCAACTGTTTCCCATGCCAATGGTCATATTTTTGTCGATTGGCATGCCTAATCATCATAATACATGCTTTACTTTGAGCTGTCATGTCCCCATTTTGATTTTTGCAGAAATGTACATGGTTAGTAGCCAAATACATTTCTGCAACAGACACTGCTCTGACACGGATGCCTGCCTGCTTACTGAATCACTAATTCACCTCATTTGCATGGTTTTCACCAGCAAATGGGGTAATTAGCATTATTTAGTGGTATCCATGCCAGAATAGTGCTGGCAGCCTCATGCATGCTCCCAGCCTTGTTTACTGAATAGCTCGGCGGCCATATTCCATGCAGAAGGTGCTACACTATTCTGGTATGGTAAAATTGCTTTATTGAATCCGGAGGTTAATGTTGCAACACTCCCTGGTTTAAATGAATACACATCTGTTACCCCCATTCTAAAAAAACAGTGTAGCTAAACTTTAATACTAGCTAGCTCTGTTCACTTCCTAGCATTCCATACCTTATATTTTAGCACTTTTTAAACTTTTCAACCTTACAATGTCTTTGAATAAACTTTTTTTTATTTACTCACACAATTGTCTCCATATGTTTTTAATATGAATTATTCGCACCAAGTTGTTTTTGTATGACTTTTAGGTACAATGATTTTTTTGATGTATTAAAGCTATTTAACTTCGTATATTTCATTAACGTCTATTGCTTAATTGATTGTGATTGATGACTGGTCATTTTGTAACTTATTTTAATATATGATGGAGTTTTGAACTTGTAAGCAATGGTTCTGAAGAAGTACCAAGGTTTGGGATGAAAGCGCTAAACCATATTTATGTTTTTATTTTTTAATATAAGTGATTTTTAAACTAAAACTGGAGTTTGTGGCATTATTTGTGAAGTTTCTAAGATACTGCTAAGTGTTGGTAAACTTGCACCTTCCTTATTAGTTTGAAGAGTTTTTGAAGTCACCAATTAGCACTGCTAAGCTGACCTACTTACTAAAGAAAATTCTACAAGTATGTTTGAGACTGTCACTACTATTTAAGCCAACCAAATGTTACTACGTGAGCCTCATTGTGTTATTTCATAACACACACAGAGGCGCGCACCCCAGCAGGCACTACACCGAGATGTTGTCTGATAACACATGCTGAGGTGTGCGCAGAGGTGGGCACTGAACCCATAAACATTTTGTGATAATAACACATGCTGAGGTATGTGTGGCAGCTGGCACTGCACACCTAGACTTTGTGTGATAAGAACACATTCTTAGGTGCTTGCGGCAGTTGGCACTGCACACCTAGACTTTGTGTGATAAGAACACAGTCTTAGGTGCTTGCGGCAGCTGGCACTGCACACCTGGACTTTGTGTGATATGAACACATGCTGAGGTGCTTGCAGTGGCTGACACTGCACACCTAGACTTTGTGTGATAAGAACACATTCTTAGGTGCTTGCGGCAGTTGGCACTGCACACCTAGACTTTGTGTGATAAGAACACAGTCTTAGGTGCTTGCGGCAGCTGTCACTGCACACCTAGACTTTGTGTGATATGAACACATGCTGAGGTGCTTGCAGTGGCTGACACTGCACACCTAGACTTTGTGTGATAAGAACACATGCTGAGGTGTTTGCAGTGGCTGGCAATGCACACCTAGACTTTGTGTGATAAGAACAAATGCTGAGCTGTGTGCAGTGGCTGACACTGCACACCTAGACTTTGTGTGATGCACTGGTCTGTTTGTCACATGCCTCACATCACCCTATTCTATTTATCTCATATATGCATTGAACAGAGCCCTGCATATCTTATTGTTATGTTACAAATGACCATGATTACACATGCTCTCTCACACCTACTCCAACACACAGATACCAAAGCCATAAAAAAGCAGGGTTTAGAGCAACTGCCCTAAGTGCAAGCAGTTAGGGAGCATGATCAGCACTGGAGAAAAGGTACTGATTGGTCCTTCCAAGCTGTAATGGCAATCATTTATGTAGCCACAGACATGAATGGTGGCTGCTTAAATGACATTTAGTCAGTATTTGTGTGTTAGGAAATGTATAAAGGAGTCAAAGAGGTCTTTGTTTCTTTGCAAAGAAGCCTAGCAATGAACAATTACATTGATACATAGTAGACCTTTGTTTGTTCTGATAATAATCTTTTTTATAGTCATGGAACTATCGGAAGGTGCTGCATAAGGGTTTGCTACTAATGCAAACTTATCTGATGACCTTTTTTTGGCTTTGAACTTTGACAGGACTTGATGTCCAAATTAGCCTGAACTTTTTTATTTGCTCTTTAACTAAGGAAGGCATAGAGTAGGGCTGCCATCTTTCACTGTGGCAAAAAAAAAAAATCACACCTTCGAGACCATCTACTCCAGTCACCTGCATACCCATTTTGTAATGTAAATGAGCAAGTCAATGGGAAGTGGAAAATATTCTTTTCTAAGTCTCAAACATTTTCACATCATGTTATTGGTGCTTTTCTTTAAAAATAAGTCAAGCCTGAGATTTTAACAAATTTTTGTATTGTGTTTGTGTCAATAAATAGAATACTGAAGTTTGTTTTCTAGACCACAGGACAACTTGTCTGTTTTCTGGACAGTCCAGAAACGCGCGCACACACACACACACACACACACACACACACACACACACACACACACACACACACACACACACACACACACCCTATGTACCCAGAAAATAAATTTATCTTCATTCTACTCCCAGTATGTGTTTAGCAGAATTTGCAGTAAATAATTCTATAGCCATAGATCAGCCAACTAAAGTATTCAGCTGTATACTATTCACAGACTGTTAAAGCAGCTCTCCTGCACATACTAGAGGTGAAATTGCTTGAGCATCAATGGCATGAAGAAACAAAGAGATAAATGGCATAACACTGAATGTTGCTTCCCATAGGCAATCATTGCCATTACTGTTTCTAAATGTGTGTCATCAATGATTCAGTTGTTTTGAGAGGTTTCCTCCTACTTCAAGCTGGTGTGATCATGGAGTTGGTATATATAAGTTGAGGAAGGGTGCTGGGAGGGCTTGCCCCCTGCAAAATATAAGTAAAAATGAGCTTTTCACCCCTTTTGAATTTTGGGCTTTTCTTTTTTGTCTTTTCAGCAAGTTGACTTTCAGAAAATCAATGCTTCATAGTAGAACTGCTGTAAAGCATCCCAACCTTTGAAACTCAAAATAAATGTAATTTCTGTGCACTACTCATCTTCAGATGTATATAATCTTAAAAAGAAAAGTTATTTCTGTAATGCACAAACACTTTTAGACAAAAATATCTGCAACTAGACTATTTCATATCTCCCTTTAGATATATATACACACATACAGATAGATGTAGATATAGAAATAAATATAGATAAACACTGTAGCATAGTGTGGTATCTTTCACTGGTTATTAGGATATATGTGACTGAAAATATTATAACCATTTGTAAACAGTTGTGTTAAACAGTGTTTATATATAGAAATAGTTTTGTAAATAGTTTGTAAGAATTGTTATGTTGACCTATCTTGCTCCTGAATAAGAATATTTTTCTTCTAATAATATGCAAGTCATTTTAAGGTATAGAGCAATATTTTCATATTAGACAGAGCAGGTTTGCTGAATGAAGTAATGAAGGCTGGATAAAAAGAGGGCTGAGGAAAACCTGCCGAGAGCTCTTGCCTTTTGTGAACAGAGTTCATAAATGAGGCAGCTAGGTGTTGTTGGTGATACAGCAGTGGCTCAGGGGGAAAAGCTCTTTAATTAGATGCTATGTCTCAAATCCATATACTTATAATGTTAAATAAGTATTTCCTGAATCAGGCACAGCAAACCAAATAAAACACCCAACTCAGCCAAGGCATATGCAGTAGTTTTTATATATGCATGCATAACTGAAGGAGCAGTCATAATAGGCAAATTTTCTAAGGAAAATTCAACTTATTTCCTGAGTATATCCAGCAAATAATTTACATATATTTTTGATAGATTTAAATATAAAAGGGTACTGCTATCTGAGACTATGATTCCTAATGCATTTTGATGTATTTCTTGTTTTATCTATGAGTGAATGATCAAGGTTAGTCACATATGGACTTACATCTGTAAATATCAACAAGCCGCTCATATAAATGGATTCCTCAGAATTCAATGACAGGAGAATATTTTATAAGAATGGTCTGTCACTCATTTATTGCAAATAGAAAAGGTTTTGTGTCCGTTATTTTCCAACAGAAATGTTTCTTGCCTGTAACTGTACTGCACAATATGTGCATAGTCATTTGTGTATAATAGTGCGCATCTATTTGCTGGAAAATTTGGAAAAAAAAAAACAGACTGACATTAAAAAACAAAAATAGCCAAAGGCAAAAGTATTTTTTCAGAATTTCTTTGCATATCCATCATGGCTATATTGCCTCTGGCTTGTTGCCTTACTAAATTTTATTTTCTTAGTTTCTGTCAGTTAGCATCCATTGCAATTTATAGCCCTTGTTAACTATGTTTGTGAACAGATGCTCATTATTAACTTATTGCTTCAGTTTTCAGCATGTTGGATGTGCGTACTGAGTATGTTAAACATTCTACAACTGTTTGGTTCTTTCTTCAGAGTCTGATACTAATTGCATAACCATGACAAAGAAGTCAATGCAAATGTTTTCTGTAATGGATTCTAACTGCCCTCTGGAGCTTAATGACTTTATCACTGGCCCATTCTCAAATGTTTAAGCTCCTAATCCTGATTTCGTTTAGTTATTTAGCTCTGTGTCTGTTAAGGGCAAAATCATCAAAGTGCTATGATGTGCTCATAATGCCTTCATGCCCATAGTGGCGTTGTGTATATATTCTTTTAATACTTGTAATTCTGATTCACAGGGCTCCTTTTGGTCTCATGACTGTTTTTTGGCTGCCTCCCTTAACTAAGTAGCTTACCAATTAATAAAACGCCAGCATATGAAAGAGCAAAATGTATGAAATAATTTGACACTGAGATTATTAAACTGTATTATATTGTGTTGGTTGTATTAACCAATGTCTGCCACCCATTACTCATATTTTCATATTTACATTTATATTTAATAACTGAGAATAATACATGTTGTTGATGGCTGAGTGTGGATTTTCATAGAAAGAGACAGAAAAATGCACTGCCAGTGTCAGTGTAAAATGCCTTAAGCAAGAAATATAGATATTTGTTTGTTCGTAAATATGTAAGTATGCAATAATGCTGAATACATATTAAAGTTTCCAAACCAACTAACTTACAAAACCATAGCTTAGCATAAGTTGAAACCATAGATGATGTCAGAGAAAACTGTAATTGATACTTGCATTGTAAGCTGTGCATCTTGAGACATTGATTATTTATACTGCTAATTGTATGGATGGGATTTTTTATATAGTTTTGCAAATGTTTCAGTAAGCTAACATTCAGAAGAAAATTCTTTGCCATTATTAAAAGCTCATGTCCCATGAACAAAAGTTCCGCTGCACTCTTTGCACTGCTGTGTCTGTGTTGTACAGATTATTTCTGATGAAGATTTAACAAATCCCTAATAATCCAAGGCAAAAGCCTTACTTCAGATCTCTGTCCAATTCATTCCCATCTGACATTCTTCTTAATAATCTCAATGGACTTATACTCTGCCAGTAAACATGAAGCTCTTCCAATCCAAAATGAGTGAAATTAATTTTTACCCTCTTAAATGTCTTGGCACCTCAATGTCTTTTTCAGTAATGCATCAAATTGCCTAGGCTGTGTGTCTTCCATCCAAAAAAACAAAACTAATCCCTCTTTTTAAACAAAGCTAATTTCCTCTTTGACATAGTCCACATAACGAGACACAACAAACTGTCCTTTTGCCTCTCCAAAACCACCTGCAGTCACCTTCCTATTTGATCAGTCTTGCATATGCCCAACCAAAGCAGGATGGCTCCCTATGCAATGCACAAATCTAACCAATTAGCCAATAATTTGCTAATCACTCTTTCATAAAGAAAAAATTACCAAGGTGGCCTACAAAATGGCTCTTCAAAGGAAGATGACATCATACCCAAATCCTTTAAAACAACTATAAAAAACTGCTTTTAGATAGGTATCTTCTCATTAATTGTCAAACCTCCCAGCCTCTTAGAACCTTTCAACATTTCTGCTATTAATCAGTGCTTTGTAATATACATCCATGTTACCAACTTCACAGCTGCACTCAGTGCCTATACGTGAAGCTGAATTAAATATATTAAATCACTTAGCTTATACCTGCACATTATATACCATGCAACCAGTCTCTCAGACTAGAATATCTTCCTGACCAGTAAATCACCCACAACAACAGCAAATGACCACAATACTAACTTGTAGTCTTTCTTTGTAGAGTTGGACCACATCTGCTGGATCAACTACCACTCCATACCTTACCAGTATCCCAAACATCTTTTGGCACCTTTGCTAGTAAATGTTCTGCATTTGAAGATACTGCCTGAGACCTCTGAAAGTGAAAAGAAGTCAACCTATCAGCAAGGATATTATAAATACTTACATCTACACCCTGGAAAATGTAGGATCATACAAGCAGAGGTCAGATTACAACCTCATGGACATGTGGGATTGTACAGCCCACAAGGATTACTGATACCTATCTAGCAGAAATTAGATTCAACCTAGATAAACACCCTTTGTCTACATCAGAGTCCAGAATCCTGCCTGTTCAGCTACATGTGCTATGTTAGGCATGACTGCTGAATAAGATCCTGTTGTCCTGGCATATGTCAGCTGCAATTAACCATTTCACCAAAGATAAAAAAGATAAAATGGAACATAAATTGTCTGTCAGTCATACAGTATGCAGTATGCAATATTGAATAAACATGTGATGTTTTATACGGGGAAGGTAACTTACTTGTTACCCTAAACAGTGGAAGGTATTGTAAACCCATACTGTTGCTGTGAGTACAGCAACATGTACATACATGAATGGAAGCCTGTATCTTCCCATGCATAAATAGCCCTGTGGACATTGATGACTGTAGTAGACATATCTGCATATAGATAGACAGATATAGATAGATAGATAGATAGATAGATAGATAGATAGATAGATAGATAGATAAATAGATATATGTGTATAAACAACACGTATTAGATATGAAAACACAAAGGCTGTAATAATTGTGATAACAAATGTATAAATAAGATTAAAATGTTTTACACTAGACAACCACTGTTACTAGCGGAGCCATGTGGACAATGATGCTATGTGTAGTCATTTGCAGCCTACAAGGAACAGGTGTTTTATCACAGAATAAATCACAGATTTAACAGCTGATAAATAAATATGACTTTTAAAAATGATAGCGGTATATGTGTAGTACTAGGCAACTGATGCGTCCACACACAGTGCTGATTGTTTAATTATCCCGCTTTTTTTGGACTTTATAGTATTTAATTGAGGTTGTGCAATGCCATTTGTATTTTCTGATGAAGTCTGCGTAGAAGCAGATGAAAAGCGCTTCAAAATTAAACCTGTGTGTGGACGCATCAGTCACCTGGATTTATTTGTCTTTACATAGTTTTTGAGTGTCCGTATTATTTTATATTTGTAGTACTACACAAAATAGCAAATGGTGATCATTATATAATACTTAATACTGTAAGACCATTGTGCTGTTTTTAACAAACCAGGACTCATGCTTTCTCACAAACAAATTCCAAATATCTGTTATGTATTCCTATGTCTGTACATGTACACAATCAATATTACACATATGAAAACACACATGAATTATATGTGAAGCACATCTGAAGTAGAAACACAACAGTAGTCATTGAATGACACTAAACTACAAGGAGTAGTGTATGATTCTTGTGAAAAACACAGTACTATGGCATCACTCATGGCGTACTTGATCTAGGTTTTTATGCAAAATTAAACCAGTACATCTGCACATATTAACAAAATGGAACATTTATATATCCTAAAAGGTTATAGTAGCAAAAATATTAACTAATCTAGGTATTATTGCCTAAATAAAATATCCTAAACCTAGGTAATAAGGTATCAATTACCTACTACCACAACTTACAAAATGTCTCATGCCTCATGGATGGATGTATTCTGCTATGCCAGTAATCAGCCTGTATGTTCTGTAACTGATATCATTGTACTATCTACTTTTTCGTTCTGTATTCACTGTTACTTAATGCTATCTACCTAAAAGAATTGTAAATTGTTATGTGTTTGGAGCTTTTCTCCCCGGGACTCCGCTGAAAATGGATATGTATCCAGTCGGACCATTCCGGTCAACAAATGTAAAATAAATACATAAATAACATATTAAAACAATGTGGGGCACATGCAATATGATAACAAATGCATATGTGGGTATTGAACCCACAGTACAGTCCTTGTGTTTATCCCATTGAGCTACTCTGCTTAATGCCCTTTTCAAAGGTGCTGGTAAGATTTCTATGTTCAGACCCATTCATACACATTTACATATACTAGGTGGAGGGTTATTAAGCAGTAACTTGATGAACACTTAAAAATAAACTTTTGCTCAACTGCAGTTAACTGGGAAGGGTCTATGTTCAGCCATCGAATGGAAAAAAAATGCCTTTCAGCAAAACTTTTCAGCCTCCCCACACCCTCTAACATAGCACTAAAGTGAAAAAAGGGCAAATTTCATGATTCTTTCATAATGCGATCTTACTCAAATGGCTTGATGAACAACATGTTTGATGAGACATGCAGCTTGATGCTTTTTCCGTTTGATGGCTGAATAATGACCTACTGAGGAATGCTTAGTCATACAACATCTAACAAAAGTTATTGATGTTAACACAGAAACAAAATCTTTATTATACAAATCGAGTCACAGCATTTATAACTATGTTTGATGTACACTTGATAATCTATTGTAAGACCATACCTTCAAATGAATGTGATAGCTATATTGTGAAAACATAGGTATTACAAGAACAAGCCATTTTAGTACCTGCAAGGTCAAGCTGGCTTCCTCTCTGTTGACATACTACTAATGCTGGTCTTCAGAGCTCAATGTAAATACCCAATAGTCAACAAGGTATGTATACATGTACAATATGTGTATGATGACCACCAGTGGGCTGATGCCAACCTCATTGCACCGATTTTAAAACATGATACTGATACACTTCCAGATCTTTCCTTTACTACCTGTAAGCTGAGTAGTACCTCAATGAGCTTTTTTCTGAAGGCATTCTAACAATTACATCCCCCTCAGCTACCTTACAACTACCCCCTGAATCTGTTGCCAATACCTTTAACACTTTCTTCACCAAAACCGTCAAGTCCCTAGCTAATAATCTATCTCCCTCCTCCTCTACTACAATTTCACCTACTCAGGTGACCCCCCCCCCCTTAAAATTTGACCCTATTCCCACAGACTATATCAAATCTTTACTTAAGAAATTAAAACCTACCACCCTGGCACCCGACCTACTTCCCGCAGATGTTCTACAAAAGGCTGCTAATGTAATAGCTTACCCTATCTCCATCTTAATCAATCATACTATCCAGGAATCCTACATCCCCTCCATTTGGAAAGTTGCTCATATTATTCCACTTCATAAAGGAGGAAACTCCACTAACTCTCTAATTACAGACCTATCGCCATACTATCTCTCTTAGCCAAAATAATGGAGAAATGTATACAGAAGCAACATTTAGCCCACCTTACTCACAATTCTCTCCTAGCCTCATCCCAGCATGGTTTCAGACCAGCCCACAGTACAACCACTGCCCTTCTCTCCTTCTGTCACACAATAAATCACAACTGTAATCAAAACCTGCTCTCCTCTGCCCTCTTCCTCGATCTATCAAAAGCATTCGATATGGTAAATCACCACCTACTCTTAGACTCTCTCAAATCACTGTCCGTAGATAACCCAGTAATCAACTAGTTCCACTCTTACCTGTATGGTAGACAACAAGCTGTCCTGTGGAAAGATAATCTATCCCCCCTTTTACCTGTCACCCTTGGAGTACCCCAGGGTTCTATTCTGGGTCCTGTCCTTTTCTCTATATTCAGCAATGACCTGCCCAAAGTTATCCCACAGGCAACTTGTATACAGTACGCAGATGACTCTATGCTAATCTGCTCTGCCTCCACTCCCACAGAATTACAATCCCTATCCCAAACCACCTTCAACAAAGTAGAGAACTGGCTTAATAATCGTCATCTCTTATTGAACCCAAACAAAACCAAACTACTACTTTTCTCCCCCACCCGTAAGCTAACACCACCAATAATTACAGTCTCTTCTAACAATGGCACGATAATTTCTCCTGAACCTTGCACTAAACTACTAGGTATAATCATTGATAACAATCTGAATAACGATGCCCATATAGACAAAACCATAAAAACATTAACAAAAAAAATAGGCTCCATGTATAGGATTAAGAAATTCCTTACCCCAAACTGCCAGAACCGCCATAGCTCGCACACATCTTCTGTCATCCCTTCTCTATGCCTCACCCATCCTCACAAATCTATCTAAATCAAACCTTAACAAAATCTCCAGCTGCTATAACAATATAGCAAGATTTGCCACAGGCTCAGCATACAGAACCCACCACTGTCATAATCTTCACAAATTAGGCTGGCTAGAACTACCCAATCAAATATATTATAACAAACTCATAGTTATTCATAAAATCCTCTACCAACCTACCAGTACCCCTATTCTGACTAATATTATTACCCCCTATAGCAACCTAGCATCCCTCCGCTCATCCAGCAGAATGCTAGTACAAACGACCAAAGCCAACAACTCAGCCGGAGATTCCTTATTCTCCAACTCTGCTGGAAAAAAATGGAACTCCCTTCCTGCTGAACAAACTGCCACATGCTCCTTGCCTCAATTCAAAATATCTCTAAAGACGCACATGCACAGTGACTGGCTATGTCCATGTCTAAACCTTGACTAACCCATACAATTATCAGACTGAGGAAAGACAAAAAATAGTCATGCTCATGTCTAAACCCTGACTAACCCAAAATATACCAAGAAACAATTAAACCAAACTTAGCTCACAAATGTGATTACCCTTATTTTTTCTTCCCATACCCTCATACTATATATTTATTTACTCCTTTATATGTCTCTAATTTCCAGTATCAGGATAATAACTTTTTATTCTGCCAATATTAAATAATCTCCTTCTTACCTAACCTACCTTCTCTTAATCATCATCCTTACTTTCTAACTGAAAATCCTTTTTCTTTTAGACACACTTCTCGTATGTGATTGTTTTTCCCTGTATATTTAGTCCACCACCAACGTTTTTTTATTTCCTATCTAAATGTAACCTTAATTTGAATTTGTCACTGTTTTATTGTTCATTTTCTAGATATCTCAGTAACCTGCATTTTAAGTGTTACTAAATTTTTTAATTTATTTATTTATTTATTTTTTTTAACGTGGAGCTTTTCTCCCCGGGCCTCCGCTGAAAATGGATATGTATCCAGTCGGACTTTCCCGGTTAACAAATGTAAAATAAATAAATAAAAAATAAATGTAGTTTAAGTGCCATGGTGGGCATTCAGTCTGATGATGATGTGTTTTCCTTCACAGGTCCATCATATACCACATCTGTGACCATCAGCACATGATTGTATATGTACACAGGGCTGACTGTATTGCTATAACTGAATCGTGTGTGTCAGATTGCCTCAAACATAGCCGTTGCATCTGTTTCCTTTTAATTAACAGAGGCATTGTAAAACACACCACAGGGGTGTAGAGCAGGAAGAAGACATATCAGGTATGTGCACTTGTATGAGCACTCCTACTACTCCAATAACATTTGCATTGAAGATACCTACTGCTGACTTTCTCTTTTCTTTAGTGGCATTGCACCAACTACTGCCACGTCAACCAGGTAATTGGATATTTCCATTCATTCTGTGCACAGTATGTGAATTTTCAGACTATTTTCACATATCCTTTGTCCTACACACCTCTGTTTCATGTATATGATATGTCATATTTCTGCAGTCACAGCATTTCCCCTTCACACATCCTAAACACACTCATCCATGGATACTGAGGCTGGATGTGCCACATTCACACAGTACATCAAAAGATGCACAGGGCACTGTGTTGGGGAGGGGTCAACATTTTTAAGACCTAGAGGAGTCAGTCCTATGCCTTGAAGTATAGCCTCTAATAGGGTGCTAGTTTGGTCAGCCAGTTTGAGGATGGTGAGGTATCGGATACTGGCCATATTGATGACATACAGAAGCTGTCCTCAGGTGAGTCTGAGAGTGCTGGGGACACAGGCTCACAACAGACTAGTAATTTCTGAAAAACAAGTCATGGGTAGGTGGCCAATATGCATGGATAAGTGCCTGATTACTCCTGCTCTCAGAAATGCATGGACATTCCCAGCAATATTATGCAATTACTTACATACATCTGTTCATGCTACTGATCATGTATCACAACAGCTCGATGTGTTACATGAGAGACATGAGTGCAGAAATGGAGAGATCATGGCATCACTGAGTGAATAGCATGATAGTGTGGTATCTGTTGCATGCTCTGTCAAAAGCCATGCAACAGCACTAATGGAGGAGTGCCAGAGTACAACTGGGATACTACATGGCATGACACTCCTGAGTAGAACACAGTGAGTGGGGAGAGGGAGGCCACATCTTGTATGACCCACACCTAGCTATCATCAACTGATGTGCACACATAACTACTGTTGGTCACCATGATCAAACCTTTATAGTGACTTTCCAACATTACCCACAACGCTACTCAGACCCAAAGTGTGTGCCAATATTGACATGTTATCATGTCCAGCTCACTGGTACAGCACCATGGGCATAGTGTTTTCTTATATGGCAGAGGTACCCACTACTGCTGTGTATACCATCAGCATGGAAGCTCTTGTCTGCATTCTTGTAACACTGGCAGTTGCCCCATTGTGTGTCTTGCTGTGTCTCCCTGATCCTATGACAATGATAACCACTGTGCTGACCACTACATAATGTACAGGTTACTGATGTATGACATGTCTGAATCCATAGGCTTTCTCTTGTTGTATGACTAACGTGGTAGACTGCCTAAATATTATGTCATATGTACATATATGCACAGGTTTTCTGTAACTGACATTTTTATGGGCATATTTTAGTATTACAGATGTCTCCATTTCACTTCCCAATCATACTTGACATTCAATACTTAAGTGTTCATATATACGGTACTCCATTTACATTTACTTTTTCATGCACATCCACATGTATTTATTTCTTTTGTTCACACAAGTGTATAATCAGTTTCATTTCAAATGTTTTTATGGTACATATAATGCGTCTTATGGACAACTACCAGATATGTTACTGTAGTTGTTAACTTTGATGCTGTAATGGGACACCATCGGATCACTGTTTTATCTGTGTACATGTGTTCTTGTGGCTTGTCATGAATCAAAGTTTTGAACCAGATGCTGCCCTGTAGCTGGATCTGCCATGTATGGCCACAGCCTCTATCACCCATGCCTGGATGATCTCAACCCTGTGTCCTCCAGATCCTTCTGTGAATGGGCTTATAGCTCTATGTCAAACATCTGAGGTTCTTGTGGAAGATCTCCCACACCTATTGTACAACATGGCACATGCGGTAACCACCTGTGAAGCCTTATTTATTTATTTCCAGTTTGATTACCGGGAAAGTCCACTGGGCCTAGATCACACATTTTCAGTGGAGGCCTGGGGAGAAAAGCTTCAAGATACATAATACAGTAAAGATACAAAATATACAAAAGTATAAAAGATACATTATATAGAACAGTTACAAATACGTACATTGAATGTCATGCATAATCAGCAATATTCAGTGGGGTTGTTCTTAAGGGTTATACTATACAGATTCATTTGAGCAAACACTCTTATGTTGTAGGTGTGGAAACTCCTTTTCTGGAATTATTGCTGTGTACCCCCAATGAAATTATTACAGTAACTATCTAGTGTTAGTCTATCTATTCCTGCTCTAAACTGGTTCCACAGCAATTGATCTGATAGATACCAGACAACAAAATGGCAAGGGTCTGTATACCCTTACCTCCATAATACTGTTGGAGTACCACAAGGTTCCATACTTGAACCGCTTCTTTTCAATATCTCCATCAATAACCTCCACACTTTCTCATGCCAAGCCTCTCTCATGCAGTTTGTGGATGACTCCACACTTATATTCTCCTAATCTGTCACATCTATTACAAATAATTCAAGAATCCTTCACCTTACCTGAGAAATGACTTTGCAATATCCAACTTCCTTTTATTGCTAAGAAAATCTAAGCTTCTCCTCTTTACCCCCAAAAATATGGTAATGGCAAACAGAACTTTATTTTTTTTTCACTAAATAACACCAACATACAAGCAGTCCCCATACAAAATTACTAGATATGATAACAGATGACTGTCTCAAATTCAGTCAAAATAACATCAAAAAACTCACAAAAAATTGGCATGCTGTACTGACACAAACATTTCTTAAAATTCAACTATGAAAATCACCCTTACAATCGCACACCTCCTTCCATCACTCATATAGAGCGTTGATCCTTACAAACCTCCAAACTACACTAAAAGCTGAACTCAAAGCATGATATAATAAAATTGCAAATCTAGCTCAACACATCACTCACCACTACACTGCTCTCCGCTCATTAAATTGGTTTGATCTCCCCCATCACCATGCCTACCTTTATCTAATTACAGCACATAATGTAATTTATAAGTCCTTGCTTGTCCTGTCCTCAACAACATTTTCCCACGTTACCATCTTAACAGTCCCCTTTGTTCTAATAACAAACATTCCATCTGCATCTACAAACTCAATAAATCTCTAGGTCTCTGTCTCTACTCTCAAACTGTTGTAAAAAACTGGAACTCCATCCCACCACCCACTAAATGTAACACAAACCTACAAACATTCAATGCCTCTCTAAAGGAATTTCTATCCAACATTGGATATGTTCTTGATCTATTCCTAGATAATTTTTTACCTACATTCCTCCTTCTCCTCTGCCAGTTGCTGTGTTTTCTTAACTGCATTTTCTGTCTTTGTCAATGAAGACATTGCACTTAGGCATTTTCCCCTACAAAAGAACAGTTGTGTACACTTACCATAAATGTAGATGTTTAAGTGTATTCACTGTTGCAGTCATTACATTTGGTTAATCTGCTGGCAGGTTGCCTTCAGTCGGCCTGATTAGCAAAGTCTTGGGTCCTGCATCAGTTGCTGTCTCTTCTTCTATGACATCAGGTCATCAGGGGTATACAACATTCAGCCGATGCCATTACATCAGTTTTTCTTGCCCCAGATGTCAGGTGCCCCCACATGGGGATACAATATATATATATATATATATATATATATATATATATATATATATATATATATATATATATATAATTAGAAACAAAAAATATACCTCCAACCAAAAGCAAATACACCAAAAAGGCTTTAAGCATAGTAAAAGAAAGAAGAGGTATAGTAAAAGAAAAACAGGGGGTTGGAGGGACAGTAACCAAAACTACAACAGTGAATAAACTCGAACATCTACATTTATGGTAAGTGTACACAACTGTACTATGTTCATCGTGTTTCACTGCTGCAGTCATTACATTTCGGTAGATTCCCAAAGCTAAGGTTGGGAGGATGGATTTATACAGCATTAGGACCAGCTATAAGGCCCTGCAAAACAGCAGTGGCAAAGCCAGCTCTGGATTTAGAGAACAAATGGTAAATGATAATGCTTGGTGAAAGTATGAACTGAGCTCCAGGTAGCAGCTTCTAGAATATCCCTGGTAGGAACACCTCTGAGAAAGGCTGCTGAAGTAGATACAGCCCAGGTGGAATGAGATCTGATTCCCCTGGGGGATAGGTTTTCCATGGTGCTTGTAACAGAAATGAACACAATGGCTTATCCATTTAGAAATAGTTTGCTTTGAAATAGCCTTCCCCTCTGCCCCTGCAGCAAATGCTACCAGCAGTTGTTCAGATTTTCTTTGAGATTTAGTCATGTCCAAGTAGAATCTACGTTGTCTGTGTACATCCAATGAATGCAGAATCTGATCTCCCTTGTTCTGTGGATTGGGAAAGAAAGTTGGCAAATGAATGGACTGATTAAGAGCCACATTGGATACCAACTTGGGCATGAATGATGGATTGGTCCTGAGTGACACCCTGTCCGCATGAAAGATGATGAAAGGCTCCACTGCCATAAGGGCCTGTAATTCAGATATCCTTCTAGCTGAAGAGATTTCTAAAAGAATGATGTTTTCCAGGAAAGAAATTTTAAGTCTGCAGTTGCAGCTGGCTCGAAAGGAGGTAGAGTGAGTTTCTGCAATAAAGTTAAGGTCCCAGGCAGAGGATGGAGCTCTCCTTGGTGGTCTCAAGTTTTTGGCCCCTCTGATATACTGCTTCAGAAAAGGATGAGAGAAGAGGGGGGATCTGTGTTGTAATGAGCTGAAATGGCTGAAGCATGGATTTTTATGGAAGAAAAAGACAGACCCTTGTGAAGCATCTCAGTTAAGTATTGCAAAATCTGAGGTAAATTGGGCACTGCTGTGCTCATCCCTTGATAATGATTCCAGGCACAGAATCTTTTCCATTTGTCAACATAAGATTTTCTAGTACTAGATCTTCTCGCCTCCAAAATTACATCTATCACAGGTTTGCTGAGGGATGCTAAGGGGGAATTTAAGTGATTAGCCAAGCTGCAAGATTCAATGTTTGGAGCTGAGGGTGCAGAATTTGGTTCTCCTGCTGAGATAGTAAGGAACGTGTCTGAGGCAGGTGCTATGGAGAAATGTGTGACACACTGTGCAGGAGTGGGTACCAGTGCTGGCTAGGCCAGTCTGGAGCAATCAAAATCATTTTTGGTTTGTCCTGTTTGATTTTTAATAGAACTTTGGAGAGCAAAGGCAGATGGGGAAAATCATAGACTGATAGATTTTTCCAGCTGAAGGACAGAGCATCCACTTTCCAGGCTTATTTTTGATGAGTTCTTGTGCAAAATTTGTCCAGCTGGTAGTTCTAGGGTGAGGCAAAAAGATCTATGTCTGGGCTCCCCCATTTGCATGTCAACATGTTGAAAATCCATGGTTCCAGTTTCCTTTTGTGAGGGTCCGTGAGATTTCGGCTTAGTTCATCTGCCAGAACATTCTGCTTTCCTGGCAAGAATTGAGCTTGTAGTTGTACTTGGTAGCTCAAGGTCATGTTCCACAATGCCATGGCTAGTCTGCAGAGGGGGTAGGAATGTGTACCCCCCTACTTGTTTATGTACTACATAACCGTGGTGTTGTTCATCTTTATCAGTAATTGTCCTGGATGAAGGTAGTCCTTGAAGGCTGTCAGTGCATTCTGTACAGCTAGCATTTCTTTTTGATTGATATGAAGGTGCATTTGATTTGGGCTCCATTTGCCCTGAATGCACTTCCCTGCCAGATGAGCCTCCCCATGCATAGTCTGATGCATCTGGAGTTAGGGTTTGGGTGGCAGGGGGTGGTGTGAATGGCAGTCCCTTGTTTTGGTGGCAGGCCTCTGCCCACCATAGGAACTCTAGGCGCAGGCAAGGTATGATAGGAATCATTGTTTCCAGGCTGTGACAATGTTGACTCCATAAACTTTTTAAGTACCACTGAAGTTTCTTCATATGCAGTCTTGCATATGGAATTAGAAGAATGCAGGAGGCCATGAACCCCAAGGCTTGCAGTATTTGCCTTGCAGATAGCAGGGTTTTTGTCACCACCTGTTTGAAGTAAGTCACCAAATGAATTTGCTTTTCTTGCATAAGGAAAGCCATCTGGGCAGTTGTATTCAAGCTTGGACCCAGGAATGTAATCTTTTCAGAGGGTACCAGTTGAGATTTCTTTTTGTTTATGGTGTACCCTAGACAGGTTAGAACTCTTTTTACAAACGCCAGATGTTTTAGAAGAATGGCCTGGTTTTCTGCCAGAATTAGACAATCATCCAAGTATGATATATTTGAATATTTCTTTGCCTGAAAAATGCAATTACTGGAGCCAGGCACTTTGTGAATACCCTGGGCACAGTAGACAAGCCAAAGGGCAGTGCAGAGAACTGATAATGCATGCAGCCTGCTTTGAAGCGTAGGAATCTTCTGCAAGTTTCCCTGATTGGGATATGCAGGTAAGCCTCTTTAAAGTCAAAAGTTGCCAACCAGGCATCCTTGCCTAGCATAGGAAGTAACTGGTGAAGAGTCAGCATCTTGAATTTTGGAATTCCAGAAAGGTGTTTAGAGTAGACAGGTCCAGAATTGGTCGCCATGATTTGTCTTTTCTGGGTACCAGGAAAAGTCTGGAATAGAAACCTTGTCCCTTTTCCTCTACTGGTACTTGCTGAATAGCCCCCATGTTTAGGAGGGAAAGAGCTTGTTTCTGAGCCTCTGCCCACTGATTTGAGGGCAGGTCTGGCCACCCGTTTGGAGTTGGCAGCATGTGGAAATGAAATCTGTATCCCTGGGACACTATATTTAAAATTAAAACCCATTTCTCCTGGGTTATAAGTTGCCAGTTTTTTGCATGAAGAGACAGTTTTCCCCCCAAAGGGGTGGCTAAGAGGTAAGTGCTTGGTAATTTCAAAGGGAAATCATTGAGACTTTTTACCATAGGGTGGTGCCTTGTTGTTTCCAGATTTGGAAGTGGAAGCACCCCATTGCTTAGTTCTGAAAGTCCCTTGGGACTGAAACCTGGTGCTTTTGGAATGTCTGGGTTTGGCTGTAGTGGCTCTGGAAGGAGCTGGAAAGGACCTGTTCTTAGTAGGCCAATGCCTACTAAATCTAGGAGGTTGCACTTGTAAGAAATCTTTCACAGTTTGCATAGATTTAGCTTTATCTTCCATCTTTTTTAGAACTTCAGCCTTATTGCCAAATAGGTTGTCCTGCTGTAAAGCAGCATCCAAAAGTTTTGCTTTAACATGATCAGGCGGAGATTGCTCCCTAAACCAAGCATGCCTTCTAAGCATAGACCCAGTAACAGCAGCCCTACAAGAGGCCTCTAAAGAATCAAAACCACATTGCAAAGTATGTTTGCCAACTTCTTCAGCTGAATGCAATAAATCCTGCAAATCTTTATTCTCCACACAGTCAGAAATCAACATAATTTTCTGTTTAAGCAGTCCCATGATATACTGTTGATATTTTAGCATATGAAATTGACAGTTTAAAGCCCTGATAGCTAAGGTTGCAGAAGTATAAACCTTTTTACCCCATCTATCCAGTGCCCTGGAGTCTCTATCAGAAGGCGTAGGATTTTTAGCAATAGAAGCCCTAATGCCTTTGGGCCCCTGAGAAATGGTTTTGGGGTCTGCAACAGGATTCTTGAAAAGGAATTTGTGGGAGTCAGGAACCCTGTAGTACCTGTCTGGTTTGCTAGGGGCTGGAGGCAAGGAATCAGGGGCCATACTGGATTCCAAAAACACATCATCAACAATATCTAGAACAGGAGGTATAGCCAAAGGCCTATGCTGAGGAAGAAGACGAAAATCCCTAAGCCTCTTTTTGGATTCAGAGAAATCCTGACTTTCCCAGTGGAAATGCTCCCTTAAGGTTTGTAAAGTTTCCCCAAAACAGAAATCCTCAGGCAGAGAAGCAGAGGGAATGGAATCCTCTGCATCAGAGTCCTCATAAATAGGAATGGACAAATCCAGATCATTAGAAGAGTCAGAAGAAACAGAGTCCTGTTCAGAAGATTCATAGTCAAATTCAATCCTAGGCCTCTTGGGGGGGGGGGGGGGGTTGACTACCCTGATTAGAGTTATTAAATCTTCAGCCATTTTGATCATTTGTTTTTTAGGCATAGGGGCCTGAACATGTGGTCTGAGCATTGTTTTTTTTTAGACATAGATCGAGATTTAAGCCTTAGCACTGAAGTTGGAGTCAGTTTAATATGCAAGTCTGTAGGCCTGAATACACCCTCAGAACTCGGTGCCTGCTCAGCAGCTCTGGACCCATCCAAGGCAGAGACATCCACGGGTTCCATATGTGAAGTATCTCGCGGCATACCAGACTCTGAATGGGTCTCAGTAGAAGCCTGTGAATCAGAAGTAGCAGGTATCAGGGGCTGCGAAAGTGCCTCACTGACTACTGGCAAACTGGCGACTGGCTTAGAAGAAGCGTCATCGGCAGTTTTGGACCTCAGCAGCCTATCTCTGTCTTTTTCTTTGTGTTTTTCCAGTATTCCGGTAGTCGGATGGCTAACCGAAGTAATTTCTGGACAATTAAACTGAGAACCAAAATATTTTGAAGCAAAAATGTACCGACGATGGATAGTGCATTGATTAAATAAAGCACAAAACCGACAGCAAGGTATATTGTGGTCAGGGCCCAGGCAAGGAATACAGTACAAATGAAAATCCTTATGAGGTATTTGCTTCCTACAAGCAATACAATTATTAACTTTTACTGACATCGGTAAGGGGCAAGAAAAAGTTTCCCCAACGGGGTTCTTAGCTTTTAGTTGAAGACTTTGGTTCTGAAACTCGAAAACGAAAATTTCAGGAGTTGGCCGACCGACACTTGCGAACTGCTTCTGCTTCGGCCACCGCGTGGCAAGAAAGACTGATGTAATGGCATCAGCTGCATGTTTTATACCCCTGACGACCTGACGTCATGGAAGAAGAGACAGCAACCAACGCAGTATCCAAGACTTTGTTAATCAGGCCGACTGAGGGCAACCTGCCAGCAGATTACCCAAATGTAATGACTGCAACAGTGAAACATGATGAACATATTGCCCTTCCTCCTCATGTATCACTATTACTGTTTTTTAAAGGTCTCTGTGGAATATATCTATCATTTTGTCACCTTGATTGTGAACTGTAAATACTTCTACTGTCTCAAATATATATTTATATAAGTGGAACTTTTCTCCTCAGGTCTCTATTGAAATGGGTCTTCTAGGCCCAGTCAGACTTTCCTGGTAAACAATTAACAATAAATAAGTAAGTGAGTAAGCAAATTTATAATTAATAAATGTGTCATCTGAATAGTGATTTCAGCTTTCCAAACACTCTGCACGTTGGATATGCACTCTGTTGAATGCATGCTCAGCAGGCATAGATTAGGATCTGAATGGATTCTTATGCCAGGGATCCAGAGGATAACCACAGTACCTGCTTGAAGAAGCATACATACAGGTAGTCCCATTGCTTGACATCAACAATTCTTGGTTTAGAATACATTATAACTGTGTACATATACTTACTAAGTAGGAGCCCCACAGGGATGTCACACTGCTGGAAAGCAGACCTCAGATCACTTTCCCTCCATATTGCAGCATCATGCACACCGCCATGGAATGCTGCCATTTAATTAATAATGAGGCCATCTGCAGAGTACATTACCTAACAACTGAGCAATGGCCAACCCTTTTTATTGATGTACTGACAGTATCATCTGATGCTGGGTTTTTATTGGTACAGTATGTGGGTGCAGACTGTTGCACCAAGGGAATGGAGTAAGCTGGTGATGGCATGGAAGAGTTCCATGGCAGAATGGTGTTCCATGGATATTCCTGGAAAGTAGATGAATTCATCTACTTTGCTGCACAGAACTGCCAGGAACCTCCCTAGAATGCAACTTGCAACTGCCTAGGACACCTTCAATGCATCACCCGTATGCTGCTGGAATGTCCCAGAGACCAGTATATCCAGACTCAGGCACACTTTTGTTTCTAATAGGACAAGGTTACTTTGCAGACTGAGGACATTTGAGGTGCAACTATCCTATGCACAGTCTGCACCAGTTGTCTCTCTGAGCAATACCTATCAATTATCTCATGGTTAGAGAGCTGGCATAACTGGAGCCTTGTACTGCCTGTCTTCTAAGATACATTTGCAGAATGTTTTCTAATAAAACTTGCAGAAACCTGGCCTGCTGAAGTGCATTTACTGCTGCTTGCATGTTTTATATAGTTTTTTTGCAGAATCCAAAGAGAATTATTATGTTTCATCTGGAACAATTAGATAATGATGATAGAGCAAATAAGAAACAGCCCTGCACGTACGGCAACTTCAAGGTCCCAAGTAAGAGCAATTCAAAAAAGTTCAGACCAGCAGACTATGGCAAGCAAATACATTTAATATAGTGCTAAAAAGCACATAAAAAGAGGGCACCTATGGCCTTTGCCGACTGCTTTCATAAAAGTGCCGGTGTACTACACTGTCACATTTTATTGTCATTGGGTGCACCCATTGTGTTTTGGAATCTAGCGATCATATGCAGAGTCTGAAAATGCGCTGAATAAATTATTATTTGAGCTTTACTTTTAGTACTTCCTGGAAGTGCATCCACTATTAGAACACCAACATTTTCCTTCAGTGCACTCCACTAGCAAAATTTCTTTTTAAATCTGGCAAAAATATCTCAAATACTGTTACAAATTCCTTACTAGAAATTTCAGTTAATTATTCTTAGGCACCCACATATATGTGAATGTCTTATTATTGCTGCAGATGTTTATAAACATCTGCACTTCTGAGATGAATCTTCACTTTTCAATACAGAGAATAGATTTTGGTGCTGGAAATTTTCAAAAACATAAAATGCACATATATGATTTTAGTTCATATGGTTTAAAAAATAAAACCAGCCACAGAATCAAGCTTTTGAAGGGTAAATACAAGTTTAATTAACACAAGCTAGAAGTTCCTTGCTTAGATGATGTTGGGCTCAGCACAAACATAAAATGCAGTCATTGCAGATTTCTACATAAATGCAATGAAAGGAAAGTAAATTTTGACTTTCAGGACTATGGGGAAATAACAAGCACACAGAAAACAGTCACTGCAAGTTCAGAGTTTCCCCGATGTAATAAGCAATACTCACAGTTTTAACACAGTCCACCTTGCAGACATTTGCAGCTTCTTTCTTCGTTTACTTTAACATCCAGATAAATGATTTGTTCTAAATGTTCAAGCAATCTGAATTCTCTTTCAGCTTCCATGTGCACCAGGCAATGTTTGGCCCATTCTTCAACTTAGAGTCATTCTACAAACTCTTTGTCTAAATGTGCAATAGGATCATGGGCCTCCAACTTACAGCCCCCCCCCCCCCCCAAGACCTTCTAGGTCATAAATCTGTTTCCCATTCGTTCTCATTTTGCTCATACACTCTGTGAAGCATGCTTGTTGCTTTGTGTCTCCCTTCAGTAAGATGTCCTGTTGGAAATGTAGTCCATGTTTTCATATGTACTGATGCTGGAATGCCCTATAGTTTAGAAAGATAAAATCTGTAAAGTAACTTTACAGACAACTGTGGAATGTTACTGACTCCATAGTGATAACCCCCAAAAAACATGCACACATTTAAAATGCAAAGTATCCCAAATTAATAAGCAAGACAATTATAACAGAAATTTGCAGGAGTACACACAGAAATGTATTAGACAATCACAGATATGTCTGTATGCCATCTACTAAGTTATAATACATGCTTCAAAGCTGCAGGCTATTTGTAATACATATATATTCACATCACTCAAAATCAAAGACAACTACTGATATCTGCATAATACATGTATCATAAAAAATATTGACTTGAATTTATGGATTCTGAAAGGAATCTGTAAATTTCCTAATAAAAAATAATTAAAGGTGAAGGGCATTCATGGCAAATTCTCCATAGCTAACAGTTGCTAACACTAGGTCCAGGACCTGTGTGGGGAACACAAGTAATGCACACCCAAGGAAAGTGGGAGATACAAAAGAAGGTGTGGGGTATGGGTGAAGAGGTGGGACAAACAAGAAGAATGTTGCAAAAGGAAAATCTAAGGGAAAGTCAAGGCAGCATGGGCAATATTCTTTTGATGGGAATAGGCTCCATTTTTTTATTTTTTTTAAAGAATGGAAGGAAAGGTAAAAATAGGAAGAGAGGAGGTGAAGGTAAGCACAGCAGGTATACCCACAGAACAAATAGCACAACACAAGACAAAAGCTGGAAAAAAAACAATATGGACAGGTGAGTTACATGGACAGCATACTGCACAACATGGGCAATATAATGCTGTCAAATAGGATGGGGGTGCATACCAGCCATTGTAAAATGCAGAAAAAAAATCTACCTATGCACTATCATGTTAGCACATGCTGTATAATGTGTGACAGTCATACCTGGATGTGTATGACCAATGGTACATATGTATTCCAGTGCAATAAATTAGGATCACAGTACACATTGGATATATATATATATATATATATATATATATATATATATATATATATATATATATATATATATATATATATATATATATATTCAATTAGTCCATCAGCAGTGTGGGTGTTAGCCAAACAACACCACAGATGAACAAATGCAGGTCAAGCAATGGTGCACATCTCCAGAAGACAGAAACAAACCTACAGCCATACATGTGAAAGGCAAATGACCAAGCACAGTGACAAACAGAAGCACTGCAGAAGATTAGCCAAGGCTGCTACATGCATACATAGGTGTATGCAACCAAATGTGTGTATGTTTTACACATATGCCATGTCAAAGGCAACACACAGGTTATCATGTGTATGTATGTGTGTCAGTGGCATAAATGGAATATACATGAAATCAAGGTCAATACAGATGCATACACCAATGACATATAGTAATATGTTAAAACATCTAACAGGAGAGAATATTAAATATAGCAGGTTGTGCGCATGGATCTGAAAAATTACAGTGGGACACAAATAAAATTAGAACAAGGACGTATTGCAAGGATTAAGTGAGCAGCTTGTGTGCACGTCTCACTTTGTATGCCCATACATTTGATACAAGTTCACTGTTTCAAAGTAATAACTGCAATGGACAGCAGTTTTAACAAAGGCAAACATACCTGCAATAAATGGATCTATATTAAATCAGCAAAAACTCACTTCAATGAATGGCATTTAATCAGAAATACCGTTCATTGAATTCCGCTCAGCCTCCCCACACCCCCTGCTAATTATATATACCAACTCCGAGATCGCAATACAGTGAGGAAAGGGCAAATTTTCTGATCTTCACTGTACCGCAGTCTCAGTATGAACAGTCCGACGAATGGCATGTTCGATGTAAGTGCACCAAAAATGCCATTTGCTGAACTTAATTTTCGATGATCTAATAGGGACCCCATTAAACACTAGGGACATATTAAAGTGGTAGGGAGGTGGACAACCCGAGACCACATCATGGTAAAACAAAACATAGAAAGGTGACAAAATGCAATTGCACATGTAAAGCACACAGAGTGCTGTTGAAGTCACATCGACATCAATTTAAATAAATGGAAATTGTATGTCAAGTGGACAGATGGACTGCTGATGTCCACAAAACTGGACATGTATAAAACACACATACACAGTAATGTGCAATCATGTCACATAAACGTGCATAGGTAAGCAAGTTACAATATGTATGCAAATACAAATACACTGGCATGCAAATGTCAGATAAAGAAATGCATGTGCATACCAACCTCACTGCTTGTTACGGAGCAGACAACACCTCTGTGAGCATCATTACAGCACATTTGTAGTAATCACTGAGTGCTCACATGTCAAAGCTATGCATCTGTGTCAGTACGACTATGTGCACACATATGTATAATCATTATGTGTACAATTTCTGGAAGGTATACATTAATGTCACTACATCTTGGATGTGAAAATGGTGCAAATAACCCACATGTTGTAATGTACTGTGAAAGACTGTAATCTGTAACACTGTGTACAAATTAATGTTACCTTTCTCTTTGATGCAGTCAGATAAGGAGGACTGCACATAAACAGGATACACCTGTATCTGATCCCAAATGGCATCAGTATAGCCAAACCATCTCACACCACCACATAATGAGAGTGGGATATCATGACAATTCTCATACAAAGCAATGTAGTAAGACATGTCTGTATGTTGCACATACCTGATAAGGCAAAACAGACATCCAAGGCATATGACACTGTTAGTACTGGACTATGGACAACATATGTTGTCTGTCAGTCGTCCCAGTAAGACAAATGTTTACTGGCTGCTTGTTGCAGCACAATCAACAGATTAACTGACACAGTGCATGGACAGTTGAATGTGTGTGAACAGGTAATGTGTTAATATGTGTCATGCACACACTGAAACCACAATAAATATCTCACAATAATAACATATATGCATGACAGATACAGTCCAATCAATTAAATGTCAATCACTATGTTGCCAAGAGAACACAACTGGAGCACACAGACAATACCTACCGACTGAAGGGACCAGGCTGATGTGGATCAGACTCTTGATTAATCTTACAAGCTATCATCCTGAATAAATCTTCCGTAGCCTGTGCTATCTCATCAAAGAAGATCTCCATCATGTCCCTCACTTGTGTTTGGAACACATCATTTAAACTTATAGCTATAGATCACACCCTCAATCAATTCTCATGCTCCCAATTACCCTATCCTATCAGACCTATCATCCCCCATAGCAACACACTCCACCACACCCTTAACACTACACCCTTAAAACAAAACTCAACCCATACAATTATAGATACTTCCCTTATAAACACCCTACTCTTTCTGAAACTAGATAAAATGTGCAACACACAACACTCCCAAATACTAAAAGCATTTTTCTACCCATTAACAATCTTCTCTCTACTCCAGCATTCCATCCTATCCTCCTACCTCACCCCACTTCATGTCAGCACCCCACCCCCATGGCAAACAGCATCCATAGCCAATCCCACAAAAATGAAAAAAAACTTCCCTATATCACCATGCAATCTTACCTCCTCCCATTCCTTCTGCTACCTAAAGAATAAGCTGCCAGTCAAAATTCACCCTCACTCTTCTCAAAGACAAACTAAAATATTACATAAACTAGCTAAACTCTATTTACACCTATTCCAAAAACTCACCTGCAGTGGTGACATACACCTTAATCCAGGACCCTGTACATCAACCAACCTATACTAAAATCAGCTAAATCCCCTATACCATAGACCTAGCTCATCTCTCCTCTTCTTAAACATAAATGCAGGAAGCATACTTAACAAAATCCAAGACCTTCATTCCCTACTAGCTCTATATAAACCAGAAATCATGTTAACTGAAACATGGCTTAAACCAGAACACCATAATAATGAGATTACAGCCCCTGGCTACAACAATATAAACAGAGATAAAATAGAAAAAGGGGAGGGGGTGCACCAATATCATTCCAAAATAATCTCAGCATAGAACAATTTGACTGTAATACCCAAGAAGTCAAAGATGTAGAACTAATCCTTACTAAATTAAAACTAAACTCCAGCAAACATTTAAATATTATAGGTGGCTATATCCCACCAGACAATAACAATACTATAATGGAAAACCTGCTAGACTGGGTCTCCAACTCCCTTCCACAAGAAACCATACTATTAGGTGACTTTAAAACAGATCCCAATACATCAGCCTGTCCATCCTCAAAGTAGTAAGATAAAAAAAGATGTTCATACCTACTGACTTCATCAATGCCCTGAAATGCTGTAATTCGACTCCCCTAAAGCAACTATCCCTATATGAAGCTGTCCAGTACTTTAACTCTACCTTCCTAAAAATCTTAAACCATCATGGAACCTCCCGAACCATAACAATAAAAACTAAATATGCCCCATGGCTAACCAAAGATACTAAAACTACAATGAAAGAAAGGGACAAGGCCTGGATACAATTTCATAAAAAACAAAACCACTACCTTGAGACAAATCTATTTAGAATTCCACAACAAAGCCAAAAAAACAAAAAAAAAAGACAAATTAAACTTGACAAAACTAATTACTATAAAAACATGCAAGAAAAATATGCCCACAACCCTCAAAAATTCAGGGCGACAATAAATGGTATACTGCACCCAGGAAAATCTACTACTCCAACCCCTGTGTTACCAAACAACCATGATAACATTTCCACACAATTTAACAAATACATTACGGAAACAGTCCAAACCATAGCCAATGCCCAAAATAGTACCAGTACCTCCATACCAACAGCTTCTTTAATCTACCCCAATACACAGGACAATACCTCCAGCTTTTCCCTGCACCCTGTGTCCACTAAAGTAATTTCTAAACTCCTTAAACTCAAACCGACCACACTAACAGCTAATAATCTACCAGCAGATTTCCTGCAGATCTCTGCAGAGGCTATAGCCTATCCTGTGTATATACTCATAAATAGGTCACTACCTACCTTGTGGGAAACATCACATATTATTTCACTGCACAAAGGAGGTAACTCCTTAGAGCTCACCAACTATCATCCAATCACAATTCTATCACCCTTATCCAAAATATTAGAAAAAGTTGTCCATACCCAACTAATGCAGTACATCCTACAAAACAACCTACTTTTCAAATCACAGCATGGCTTTAGACCTTCCCATAGCACCACCACAGTACTACTCTTCTTTATGAATATAGTTAACCACCACAGAAACAAGAGTCTATTCGTAGCTTCCATATTTGTAGACATCAAAACCCTTTGACATGGTTAACCACAGTCTGCTTCTAGAAACTCTATCTGTCCTAAACATTAGCTTCTCCTCTATATCATGGTTCAACAGCTACTTATCAGGCCATCTCCAAGCAGTCCTATGGCAAGACCAATTGTCCCCCCTGTTACCAGTATCTGTAGGAGTATCTCAAGAGTCCATCCTTGGCCCATTGCTGTTCTCTCTCTTCACCAACCAGATCTCTTCATCCTCTCTCTCCACCTCAGTAGTACAGTACGCTGATGACACCACCCTTATATGTGCTGTCCCCACCTTAAACAAACTGCAAACCCTGACCCAAAATAACTTTACTTTAGCTGAAAAATGGTTCACTAATATCAAACTTATTTTTAATCCGAAAAAAACAAACTAATTATTTTCAGCCCTGGTAGATCCTCCCCTCTAAACAATAACTTTGCTATAAGTTCCAAAGATAATACTCAAATCACACCAACCACTCACACCAAACTGCTAAGTGTAGAAATTGACAAATAACCTGAAATTCAACATCCACATAGCACAAATCATCAAGAAAGTAAACAAAAAACTTGGGGTCCTCTATAGGAACAAACAGTATATCACTAAACATACCAAAGACATCACTGGATGGACTCATCTCCTATCCATCCTCCTCTACGCCTCCTCTAGTTTGACTAATCTTCACCAGTCTGAACTAAACAAAATGGAATCTTGTTATAACAAGATTGCCAAGTTTACTACTGAAGCATCATATAGGTCCCACCACTGTCTGTCCGTTAAGCAGCTCAATTGGCTTGAGTTGCCTCAGCTATTGCTACTCAACCAGTTGACAATAGCACACAAGCTCTACTACCTTCCTGATAAAACTCCAGCACTCCAGCATCTAATTCAACCCCACACTACCACTAGAACCTTAAGATCTAGTAACCAGAACCTCCTAGAGGTCATCAAATATAAAAATGATGCTGGTAAATCTCTCTTTTCCTGCACTATTGCTAGAATCTGGAATTCACTACCTAACCACATAACTTCTACTACCTCCACTAATCAATTTAAAAAGAAACTCCTGAAAACCCACTGTTAAAACAACTGGCTTTGTTCCTGCTACTCCCCAGGCTAATCCATACCTATGAACTGTCACAAGGATTCTGCTAAGTGACACCAGTATTTTTACCCTGGAAAGTTTGTTAAACTGTTGATTGTTACTGTACAGAACTAATATCTATCTTCTATAAAACTGACAAACATTTCCGGTTGCCTCAAACAAATTATTTCATGCAATTTAAGCACCATTAACAGCCTGTTTTTATCCTTCATAACATTTATGTTTAAGCTGTAATTTCAGTGTTGTTATCTTTAAAAAATCAAGTGTTGTTTCAATGTAATGTTTTTTCTGTTTATTTAAGAGTTTGTTAATCTCTACTTTATCGTATGCTTATATGTATGTTGTACTTCTCATATGTATTGTATTGTACTTTGGTGTTTTCTCCCCAGGCCTCTGCTGAAAATGGACCTGTGTTCAGTCAGACTTTACCAGTAAACAAATGTAAAATAAAATAAATAAATAAAAATTGATAATGACATCTCTGATCTCATCCAGAAAATCCTCTGCGTCATGGCCGTCTCATCCAGGGTGCAGGCAGGATGGTTCAAGTAGGGGCATGTCCGGGCTACTCATCATTGCTCTCATCATCACTGTCTTCCTGGATGACTCAGGCAGTGGCCTTACAAGTGCATGCCATCATCTTCAGATTGGTGAATGTTCTCAGGTACTATGCTTTGTAAAGATTAAGTGAAAATCGTAACAGAAAAGAAAACAATGTCTATCATGCAGAACAGTCCCTTGAAAATCTGAGCACAACACAATACTGTTATTATGACAATTTACACAGGGACTGAGGACAGCCATTATGGACAGAGGTACCCATGGCCCGATACGTCATACTCCTAAAAAGGACATTATTCTTTCCTGGTCAGTTTTAAGTGTTTAGATACACACATGTCATTAGCATTGTAAACATATATGAATAGTCAACAAACTTATTTTACTGTCTGCATTCTTTGATGCATATGCGTGGACACAAATTTCCATTGTATAAATGTGAGAAAGAAATCAAAGACTATTGTGGAAACAGGCACAACATACGACAACCTTCTGAGATGGGCAGCATGATATTTGACTGAACACACATCAGTATGATGAGAACAACAATAAAATCAAAATATGTTCAATCAAAACAACTTTACACATATCAAAATGCAATTTACCTGTTAGTACTAGTATTGCATGTGTACAACTGCATGCATTCTCGTCCAAAACAAACACATCAGAAGGCTTACAAATCAAATATTTTGGAACATGATAGCTGATTATAACTTGTCTTTATCAAATGTATACTCACTCAAGCATCATTCAACCTAGCCTATAGCAGTATTTTTAAATGTTGGGAACAGAAGCAATACCAATGGTGACTTACAGGGTTTGCTCATTATGAACTGCTGCTATTAAATGGGCACCTGCTCAAGTGTCTGACAAACATTTTTTTTTCTACCCAAGTGTTTGGAGTCTGAAACAATACCAACAGTGATCTGCAGGGTGCACTCATTGTGAATTACTGTTATCCAACGGCTAACTGCTCAAATTTCAGTCAACCTAATCTATAGCAGTACTTTTTCAAACACACATGAAACAGGAGCAATACCAAGGCTGAACTGAGGGCCACACCACATAGTCTGCAAACAGTCATGTGAACCTGACATCACAGATTCCCATTCACTCAGTATAGAAGCAAGCTATACACAGCCACCAAACAAGTATGCAAAAACATGCATCATAAACAACAATTGAAGCACTTACACTTGTATATAAGCCATTCCCTTTTTAACCTGTTTGTGAAATACACACAACAAACTTTTCTTTATGCTGTGGATGTACTTGTAAAAAATATGCTAACAAAATGGATCAAAAATACAAAGTACATCAATGCTGTAAGTTTTATTCACTGTTAAAATCACAGCTACCATATGCTTGATTTCACTTACCTTACTGATGCATGATGGGTATTCATGCATTCTAATTACTAAACATATATTTTTGAAAAATACAGGCCTGGAAAGTGTGAAATATGCATCTCAGTTCATAAAATACATGAAATATTCAACATACATTTCTTCATCCGCTGCTCTTCAAGCCTGTGCATCAGCTCAATGCGCATCACTCTGTTCCAAATGCGGTCCTCATCATCTGAAATAAAAAGGAACATTTTTTAAAAATGATTAATTAAGTAATAAGGATAAACATTTCACAACCCAATTTGAAGACTGTTATTCTGAAGAACCGGAGTTTAGGACAATACTAAGTTGATATTGTAACATTGAGGTGCAAATATCTTTGAGCACAGACTGGAGAACATGATAGTGAAAAACCACATAAGGAACCTAAAGCCAAACTCTAAACTTGAGGCTTATCTGCCTACCTAACAAATCTTAGCTGTCAAAGCATGTTTTTCAGGCATTAAAAAGAGTTAATGTTGTGACATAGTCCTGCTGTGGGATGGTATACTAAGAATGATCTTGGCTTAGTACAGCAAACTATGAACTTGTGCTGCTTATGTAGCTAAACTGTTTTCAAATGATATTCATGTCAGCACTGTGTTCAGAAACATTAAAAGTAATTGAGATAATAAATTCCTCATACAGTGTCACAGTGTCTTGTAACATCCAACTTGTGTGAGCAGAGAGCCATATATGTTGCTGTACATTATGGACACAAAAAGGCATGTGTAAGGACCATTATTCCTTGCAATTGCACATCACTAGTTAAAGACATACATCTTTCCTTCCCTTCATTGTAACTGCTAGTGGGGCCATCACAGTCCCCCAAAATTACAGTTTGTCTGTTGTACAGCTGACCAGTATTTCACTGTAAACTATGTAGCACCAAACTGGAGTCAAATACATTAATATGCAACTTTGTTGTTTCACTTAAAAGCTTCCTCAGGCACATAAACATTTAAAATGATTACTAAAGCTATTTAAATAGATAAAAGTCACATGGTAAAAATCACATGGTAAATGTCACATGGTAAAAGTCACATGACACAATTACACTCTCTGATGCAATTCTCTCACATAGGACTTTAAAGATACAAATTCATTTAAACCTGGCAATATATGAGCTCTAAGTCACAAAACCCATCTATATTCCTCTAATTCAGTATATTGAACAATATCACCACCACGTAATGATTCATTAACTTGAATTAAAATCATAAATTTAAAATAGTGTGTGTTGCCTGCTTTACAAATAAGCCTGCATAATACATTAGTGTTGTTTCCTATTAATTTTAGAGAGATGACTACTAATACGATTTTTCAACCTTCTATTGGTTTTTCCTACATAATATGCACCACATAGCTGGCAAGGAGCTAGGTATATAGTATTCCTGGAATCACAATTTCCAAACACTTGTACATTAAATATTCAGTAAAGTAATAATGTTAATAAAGTTAGAAGATGCATGCTAACTTATAATCAAAATACATAGGGTGTTAAGGCCATTATTAATAAATACTGGTCTATTTTGTCTACAGTACCAGAGATTTGAAATTCTATAGGTGATAATCCAACCTTCGGTTACAAAAGATGCCCTAATTTAAAGAATAAACTATGTTATAAAGAACAACCATAAAGTATTATATATTTTAAGACAATAAAGTAGGAACACATAGATGTAATAAAAGCATGCACTGCACTAGCATTAATACTGATAAAAGTTTTATCCATCCTGTCACTAGCAAAATATTTAATGTACAAGTGTTTGGAAATTGCGATTCTAGGAATATTATATACCTAGCTTCTTGCCAGTTATGTGATGCATATTATGTGGGAAAAAAACAATAGAAGGTTGAAAGATCATATTAGCAGTCATCTCTTTGAAATTAATAGGAAACAACAATAATGCTTTATATAGGCATATTTATAAAGCAGGCAACACACTCTATTTTAAATTTATGATTTTATTTCAAGATAATGAATCCCTTCATGGTGGTGATATTGTTCAAATTATGAATTAAAGGAATATAGATGGATTTTGCGACTTAGAGCTCAGATATTGCCAGGTTTAAACAAATTTGTATCTTTAAAACCCTATATGAGAGAATTACATCAGAGGGTGTAATTGTATCATGTGACTTTTACCATGTGACCTTTACCATGTGATTTTTACCACGTGACTTGTATCTATTTAAATGGCTTTAGTAACAGTTTTAAATGTTTATGTGCCTGAGGAAGCTTTTAAGTGAAACTACAAAGTTGCATATTAAAGTACTTCAGTTTGGTGATACGTGGTTTACAGTGGATTTTTCTCTTTTTGGCTGTCTGCACTTGTTTTTACTGTGATTTACCTGTGGATTATTTTTCTTTATATTGCTTACAAGAAGTTGTTGTTTGGTTTGATCCATTGGCCATGACTAGCACCATGCCAACAATTTTGCCATCCATGAGTGGGATGCCTCTGGTAAGTCTAACTCCTGTTAAAGAGTTGTTGAATATATTTAAAAATCCATTGTGATCTGTGTTTGGAGAGAGTTATGCACCATCTAATTCAAATGAAGATTTAACTGAATATAAAACAAAAGTAAATATGTTGGAATATAAACTCCAGTTGATTAAGAGGCTACAATGGAAACATTTAAGTTTTGAGAGCTATATTAAGCATAAAATCGTGCCGAGAGATTTGTGCTTGTTAAAAATGCCTACATATGGTTCAAAATATTCAGACTTATTAAAAAGATGGCAAGCTCTGAATTTAACTTGTTCACTGCAATATATGCACATGATGAATGATTTTTTCAACTGATTGAAGCTTCGTTAAGAAGCAAAGGTGAGCAGTAGTATAATGAGTTAGTGAACAAGATAGAGCTTAATCAACATTCAAGTTTATGCTGTGAAGCTATTGAAAGGCTGAAATCATATGAAACTAAGCTTATTGCCATCAAAAAAAGAAAGTTAAAATGGGACTATAATGACTTTATAACTGGGCATGTTTTTGCCTGGTCCAGTGAAAAAAGAATCCCCTTCTACATCAAAGCAACTTGGCTGAGCAAGCACAGACATCTAATGAACCACCAGATACTCAGCCTGAACCTACTCTGGATACTCATGTTGTTTCAACTGCTGTTCTCTCCAATTAGAAATGGAATTACATTATATGTCAGGTTCATCGGGAAGAGCGGGAGCAGAGAGTTGAAAATGTACCTGTCACACGGTCCATGACACTTGTGACTTCTAACATAATTTCAGCACTTGATCCATTGGATTTTCCGGTGTTAACACATTCACTGCTCCCTTTCACACAACAGCACAAGTGGAAAAAGAGTTACAACTCCAAGTATCAGACATGGAAAAGGCAATATCAATGCCCCAATCAGGAGAAAGCTTAAGCTCTGATTCTGAACTTGTCTTTAACCTCTTGCGGTACGAACTTTTTGAAAAATCAGTCCTTGAAAAAGGGCTTGCATTAATTCCTGTTTGTACAATTGACATTTCTAAAACTATTACTGAAATTATATATTTCGTTAGGTCATTAAACTTGAATATATTATTTGGTGCTGAAAGTGATCGTAATAATTTTGTGCTGAAAAGGAAGAGCACTTTTATGTCTAATCTTTACCTTTGACACAAGGGTTTCAAAGTACCATTGAGCATTACATATACTTATTTTTTCAGCAGCAAAGGAAGTAGTACTTTCATAATTTAAATAAAGAAGAATATAAAGCTATTTGGTCTTTAATTAATAATGATAAGATAGTAATTAAAAATGCTGATAAAGGGGGTGGGGTTGTTATACTTGATACTGATTATTATATTTTGACATGCAAGAGATGTTGAATACTAAAACTTATCAGAAAATTAATAGCTCTGATCAGACAAATATTATTGAAATGGTTGGTAAAGATTTGTGTGACATGTATCATTAAGGTCGTATAGATAATAGTTTGACTATCTTACTACTGTTTCACCCACTAGACCCCTTATTCATGGAATACCTAATTGTCACAAGTTGCAAAAAAAAAAACACCTCTGAGACCAATTGTCTTAGTTAGGGGATGGGTCACAGACTCCATCTCTAAATATGTTGACTTTGAGTTAAAGAAATGTATATATTCAGCCAGTTCTATTATTAAAGTCACTTCATAATTTCTTAAAGAATTGTACATGTGAGCAGAAGATAAGTTCATTATTATTTATATTTTAGTCACTTTGAATGTTGACTCATTATTTATGCGCATTCCCAATGATTTTGCCATTGACAATATCAAATATTTTTTACTGGAATATGCACAAATGGATGAGGCTAAGGCTCTTGATTTGTGTAACTTGTTACATATCATATTAGATAATAGCATTTTTATATTTCAAACACAACTATATCAACAAATAACAGGTGTTAACATGGGCACACCTGAAGCAAATACTTATGCAAATATTGTTATGTTTATGTGGGAGATACAAAACATTTTATTTAATTCTTTGTATGCCAAGATTGGTTTTTACCATAGATTTGTGGATAACCTGTTTCTTATATGGACAGGAACTCCTGAAGAATTTGAAATGTTTTTTAACTCATTGAATACATGTGCTGAATTCCTAAAGTTTACAAAGGAAACAATATTGCAACAGGTTCATTTTCTGGATATTACTTTATATAAATCACATTTTGGCACCCTTGAGACTAGGTTATATAAGAAACCTGTTAAAAGGAATACATATCTGTATCGCACTAGTATGTATCCACATTTTATCTTTAAAAATGTTGTTGATAATCAAATGAAGCATGTCGTTAGACTGCATACTGAAGATAATCATAAGTTGTTACAATTAAATAATACAGCACAATATTTTATATGTAGGGATTATAATAGTAAAGTTGTTAATAACACTAGAGATTATACGATTCAAGAACATGATGCTGATGTCAGACCAATTTTCTCTAAGCAGTCCCACAATTTAGGTATAGTTCGATTAAGTAATAATGTTAATAAGGTTAGAAGATGCATGCTAACTGATAATCAAGATACAAAGGTTGTTAAGGCCATTATTAATACATTTTGGTTAATTTTCTCTACAGTACCAGAGATTAAGAATTCTATAGGTGATAAACCAACCTTTGGTTACAAAAGATGCCCTAATTTAAAGAATAAACTATGTTATAAAGAACACCCACAATGTATTATATATTTTAGGACCAATAAAGTAGGAGCACATTGATTTAACAAATGTGTGCACTGTACTTGTATTAATAATGATAAAGTTTTACCCTTCCAGTCAATGGCAAACTATTTAATGCATGAGTGTTTGAAAATTGTGGTTCTAGGAATATTATATACCTAGCTACTTGTCCGGTTATGTAATGCATATTATGTGGGAAAAACAATAGAAGGTTGAAAGATCGTATTAGCAGTCATCTCTCTGAAATTAATAGGAAACTTAACAATAATGCTTTATATAGGCATATTTATAAAGCAGGCAGCACACTCTATTTTAAATTTATGATTTTACTTCAAGTTAATGAATCCCTCCATGGTGGTGATATTGTTCAACTTACGAATTAGAGGAATATAGCTGGATTTTGCTACTTAGAGCTCAGATATTACCAGGTTTAAATGAATTTGTATCTTTAAAGTCCTATCTGAGAGAATTGCATCAGAGGGTATAATTGTATCATGTGACTTTTAACATGTGACCTTTACCATGTGATTTTTTAGTGTGATTTTTACCGCATGACTTTTATCTATTTAAATGGCTTTAGTAATGGTTTTAAATGTTTATGTGCTTGAGGAAGCTTTTAAGTGAAACTACAAAGTTGCATATTAAAGTATTTCACTCCAGTTTGGTTCTACGTGGTTTACAGTGGATTTTTCTCTTTTTGGCTGTTTGCACTTGTTTTTACTGTGATTTACCTGTGGATTGTTCTTCTTTATATTGCTTACAAGAAGTATTTGTTTGGTCTGATCCATTGGACATCACTAGCACCATACCAACAATTTTGCCATCCATGAGTGGGATGCCTATGGTAAGACTAACTCCTGTTAAAGAGTTGTTGAATATATCTGAAAATCCATTATCTGAGTTTGGAGAGAGTTATGCACCATCTACTTAAAATGAAGATTTAACTGAACAATATAAAACAAAAGTGAATATGTTGGAATATAAACTCCAGTTGCCTAAGAGGCTACAATGGCAATGTTTAAGTTTTGAGAGCTATATTAAGCATAGAATTGTGCCAAGAGGTTTGTATTTGTTAAAAATAACTACATATGGTTCAAAATATTCAGACTTTTTAAAAAGATGGCAAGCTCTGAATTGAACTTGCTCACTGCAATATATGCACATGATGAATGATTTTTTCAACTGATAGAAGCTTCATTAAGAAGCGAAGTTGAGCAGTAGTATAATGAGTTACTGAGCAAGATAGATCTTAATCGACATTCAAGTTTACTCTGTTAAGCTATTGAAAGGGTAAAATCATATGAAACTAAGCTTATTGCAATAAAAAAAAAGAAAGTTAAAATGGGACTATAATGACTTTAAAACTGGGCATGTTTTTGCATGGTCCAGTAAGAAAAAAAATCCCCTTCTACATCAGAGCAATCTAATGAATCACCAGATACTCAGCCTGAACTCACTCTGGATACTCATGTTGTTTCAGCTGCTGTTCTCTCTAAAGAGAAGGGGAATTCCCTTATATGTCAGGTTCATCCGGAAGAGCTGGAGCAGAGAGTTGAAAATTTACCAGTCACATGGTCCATGACACTTGTGACTACTAACATCATTTCAGCACTTGATCCATTAGATTTTCCGGTGTTAATACATTCACTGCTCCCTTTCATACAACACTGCAAGTGGAAAAAGAGTTACAACTCCAAGTATCAGGCATGGAAAAGGCAATACCAATGTCCCAATCAGGAGAAAGCTTAAGCTCTGATTCTGAACTTGTCTTTAAACTCTTGAGGTACAAACTTAGTATTTTTGAAAAATAAGTCCTTGAAAAAGAGCTTGCATTCATTCTTGTTTGTACAATTGACATTTCTCAAACTATTACTGAAATTAGATATTTTGTTATGTCATTAAACTTGAATATATTATTTGGTGCTGAAAGTGATCGTAATAATTTTGTGCTGAAAAGGAAGAGCACTTTTATGCCTAATCTTCACCCTTGACACAAGGATTTCAAAGTGCCATTGAGCATTATATATATTTATTTTTTCAGCAGCAAAGGAAGTAGTACTTTCATAATTTAAATAATGAAGAATATAAAGCTATTTAGTCTTTAATTAATAATGATAAGATAGTAATTAAAAATGCTGGTAAAGGGGGTGGGGTTGTTATACTGTATACCGATTATTATATTTTGACATGCAAGAGATGTTGAATACTAAAGCTTATAAGAACATTAATAGCTCTGATCAGACAAATATTATTGAAAAGGTTGGGAAAGATTTGTGTGACATGTATCATTAAGGTCATATAGATTTTAGTTTGTTTGACTATCTTACTACTGTTTCACCCACTACACCCCTTATTTATGGAATACCTAAACTTCACAAGTTGCAAACAAAACCACCTCTGAGACCAATTGTCTTAGTCATGGGATGAGTCACAGAGCCCATCTCTAAATATGTTGACTTTGAGTTAAAGAAATGTATACATTCAGCCAATACTATTATTAAAGACACTTCACAATTTCTTAAATAATTAATTGTACACGTGAGCAGAAGATAAGTTCGTTATTAATTATATTTTAGTCACTTTGAATGTTGACTCATTATTTGTGTGCATTCCCAATGATTTTGCCATCGACAGTATCAAACATTTTTTACTGGAATATGCACAAATGGATGAGCCTAAGGCTCTTGATTTGTGTAACTTGTTACATATCATATTAGATAATAACATTTTTATATTTCAAACACAACTATATCAACAAATTACAGGTGTTACCATGGGCACACCTGAAGCAAATACATATGCAAATATTGTTATGTTTTTGTGGAAGGTACAAAACATTTTATCTAATTCTTTATATGTCAAGATTGGTTTTTACCATGATAACACGTTTCTTATATGGATAGGAACCCCTGAAGAATTTGACATGTTTTTTTTTTTAACTCATTGAATACATGCACTGAATTCCTAAAGTTTATGAAAGAAACAACATTGCAGCAGGTTCATTTTCTGGATATTACTTTATATAAATCACATTTGGGCACCCTTGAGACTAGGTTATTTAAGAAACCTGTTAAAAGAAATACATATCTGTATTGTACCATTTATGTTTAAATATGTTGTTGATAATGAAATGAAGTGTGTCATTAGACTGCATACTGAAGATAATCATATGTTGTTACAATTAAATAATACAGCACAAGATTTTATATGTAGGGATTATAATAATAAAGTTGTTAATAACACTAGTGATGATAGAATTCAAGAACATGATGCTGATGCCAGACCAATTTTCTCTAAGCAGCCCCACAATATAGGTATAGTTCAGCAAAGTAATAATATTAATAAAGTTAGAAGATGCATGCTAACTTATAATCAAGATACAAAGGCTAAGGCCATTATTAATAAATATTGGTTAATTTTCTCTGCAGTACCAGAGATAAGGAATTCTATAAGTGATAAACCAACCTTTGGTTACAAAAGATGCTCCAATTTAAAGAATAAACTATGCTATAAACAACACCCACAATGTATTATATATTTTAGGACCAATAAAGTAGGAACACATAGATGCAACAAATGTGTGCACTGTACTAGTATTAATACTGATAAACGTTTTACCCTTCCTGTCACTGACAACATATTTAATGCGTGAGTGTTTGGAAATTGTGATTCTAGGAATATTATATACCTAGCTACTTTGGAAATTGTGGTTCTAGGAATATTATATACCTAGCTACTTGCCCAGTTATGTGATGCATATTATGTGGGAAAAACAAGAGAAGGTTGAAAGATCATATTAGTAGTCATCTCTCTGAAATTAATAGGAAACTTAACACTGATGCATTTTATAGGCATATTTATAAAGCAGGCAACACACACTATTTTAAGGTAAAAAAATCCCTCCATGGTGGTTATATTGTTCAACATATAAATTAAAGTAATATAGATGGATTCTGCGACTTAGAGCTCAGATATCACCAGGTTTAAATTAATTTGTATCTTTAAAGCCCTATTTGAGAGTATTACATTAGAGGGTTAATTATATCATGTGACTTTTACCTTGTGACGTTTACCATATGATTTTTAACATGTGACATTTATCTATTTAAATGGCTTTAGTAACTGTTTAAATGTTTATGTGTCTGAGGAAGCTTTTAAGTGAAACTACAAAGTTGTATATTAAAGTATTTGACTCCAGTTTGGTGCTATGTGGTTTACAGTGGATTTTTCTCTTTTTGGCCTGTTTGCACTTGTTTTCACTTTGATTTACCAGTGGATTATTCTTCTTTATATTGACTATGGAACATGCATGCAATTTTTATACTCCTCGTAGTGAAGACATGATGTTTAAACAATGTTACATCTATTGATTTGTACATTAATTAAACATATCTGTGTATTTGTTTAGGAAGAATGATGTAAGTAAGTTATAGATTTGTATGTTTTCTACCTTGTAATGGTCCAGTAGGTGATACAGTGAGACTATAACAAATAACTACAAAATATGCAGTCTTCCGTGGCCTAGATGCTATAGATGTCAGTGATGCATAAGGACAGAGGCCTTATCTTGTAAAATATAGTAAAACATATGTACATATTCAAAGGACATAATTATGGTTATTATTTAATTATTCAATAAAATAACAACATGGGACTCAAACCCACAGTCAAGAGGGAAGTACTAACAAACTCCACTGGATTTTCCACACAAGATAATTCCCGCAGCAACTATAACATGGTTATAAAAATATCTATATGATACACACACATTTATATATATGTATATATATATATATATATATATATATATATATATATATATATATATATATATATACATATATATAGGTTGAATAGTGGGACTATAATGGAAAACTATGAAATATGCAGTCAATCACAGCCTAGGCCCTATAGGCATCAATGATGCACAAGGACAGTAGCTATGTGAAATTATGTATTTAAATGTTGTAAAACATATGTACAACTTCAAAGAACATATTAATTATTAATTAATTACTAAATAAAATAACAGCATGAGTATTGAATGCATTGTCAAGGGGACAGTGAGTACAAACTCCAATGGATTATCCAATGAGATAATTCACACAGCAGCTAAAATGTTTTTATAACAAAACATATGTGATATATATGGGTCCAATAAATATCTGTAAAATCCATAGGAATACTAAGGAATTAGTAGAATATTGGTACTTACTGTAGGGATCTATGGGATGCCTCTGCACCTCATTGACCCTTCTTCAAAGCTTGGCTGTGTCTCATTGATGCAGGTCATCTTAGCAGTGATGAACCTGCACTCCAGTGCAAAAGATCCCTGTCCTCTGTTGGTGGTCCCTGATGATCTGGTTCCATACATTGTTGATAGGTTTCTGGGCCTGGCACTTATCTTCTGCTCCTATAAAGTGTAGACTGTCAAAATTTGGGTCATTTCCTCCTCAATCTACTTGGGTGCATGGACACATTGCAGCCTCCTCGAAGTCGCCATCACTATTTGCAGTCTTTTTAAAATCTGGAAAACAGAAACACAGAGAAATGCTCACTGAAGTACCATTCAGTTTGCAGTCAATAGGAGGCATGTGCTACACATGGTACCATTTATCGATATCTATTTGGTGTTTATGCAGGGCACCTGTTTTCTTTTTGTTTTTTGGGTTTTTTTTGTGCAGAACAGTATTTTACATCAATGTGCATGAATGGGATTCAAAAAACTTGAATTTTAATTAACCTTATTAATTCTGTATGGCACAAATTGTACTTAAAGTTGTGTGCACACAAGGTGCACTTTGATTCTGTGAGTCAGAGTAAGAGGTGCAATGCCAAATGGTGGAATTTCTGTAGTAGTAATTAGTACATCTTTTAAAGCTAATCATTTCAAAATTAACATGTTTAAAGTCATATTTAATCCATATCCTATTTTCAACATTTTTATATGCATCCCCTGTTCTAACCAACATAAACAAAGGTAACTTAAACAAATTAAACACCTGCTACAACAAGATAGCTAAATTTGCTACAAACTCATAGGTTCACAGGTTCATAGCTTCATAGGTAGGTACTAGGCTATCGGCCCAAGGGCCTACATAAGCCTAGCCAACAAGGTTCCATGGCTTACCCCACCCAAGAAAGTTATTTTCCTGTGCCACTGTCGAGCAGAGAAACAGAAGTGATCCCCGGGGTGTATTTCCTATTTCCCATCCACTCATCAAGATTTTTCTTGAAGAGTGCTAATGAAGAACTTTGCTTGTGATAGATGGGTAGCTTGTTCCAGAGTATATGAAGTCTCTGGGACAGGAATCTATCCCTCCAGCATGTCCTGTTTATTGTGGTGACAAGGTTTAGGTCCCTAGAGCGTGTAGCTCGGAGGGATTGGGATTTCTTTAGGTGTAGCATGTCCAACAGCTCTGGGTTTGACATAGCTTTATAGGCATAGAGTAGGTGATATGCTACGGAGTAAAGCTGGAGTTTTTTGAGGTGTTCAGTGTAGGGCATTTGTTTGAGGCCAGCAATCCTTTTTGTGAGGTACTTCTGTGGCCTGTCCAGCTGCTGCAGATGTCTTGTGAGGTACATTACCAATGGGGTGTTGTACTCTATAATGGGTCTAATGAGTGTTGAGTAGAGGGGAACAATGACCTCTTTTTTCCTACTCCTTATATCATTTCTATCACTGTGTAGCCCATAAACAACTAGGCTGTCTAGAAGTATCTAACCTACTGATTTTTATTCAACTTACCACGGCACACCAAATAGTATACCTTCCCAGTAAACTCCAAGCCCTAGTAGACCTACTCATTCTCTACAACAACTACCAACTGAGATCCTTAAACAAAATGCTAGTAAAATTATCCAAAAGCAAATATACATCTGGCTGCTCCCTCTACTCAAGTGCAGTTGCCAAAATCTGGAATTCCCCCACCCAATGAAATCAGAATGCAAAACAACAAACCCAACTACAAAAGTCAGCTCAAGTGCTATCTATCCGTGTCTTGGATATGTAACTGTCAACACACTGACTAACCTAATATAAACTAGCTGGTTTTGTTTTTACTATTGTTGAAATGTTCCTCTAAAAGACCACATGAATATTCCTTTACAGAACTTTAGAAACATCCTTGCTTTCAATTCAATGGTGCATGCTTTCTGTATCGAAATGTTTTTGTATTTGAAGGATTTTGTATCAAGATGCACTATGTGGAGCATTTCTCCCTAGGCCTCCACTGAAAAAGGGCAAATACTGTCTAGTCAGACTTTCCCAATAAACAAATATAAATAAAATAAAATAAATATTTAATCCATATGTTAAGTTTTTCAGAAATTGTCATCATTTCCTAGTGTGATGTCTTAAAATTTATGCATATACAGTAGGTGTTGCTCTTCTAAATTGTTTAGCTCAGTCCCATATGCAGTTCTATAGACAGATTTCCAATGTAAATGATAACAGTTTATGGAGGAAGATTTATGGATCATCCACAATTTTTAATGGTAATTCCTTACACTCTGTAATCTAACTAAAGAAACCTATGGATTACAACAGTATTTATATATAGTATGTGATGTTGATGTTATGGATTTTTATTAAATCATAACTCCTAAAACAATGTCATACCATATTCTTATGCTGTTATGGATATTTTTTCAATGATGCTTTGTAACAAAGACGTTATCTGTATTGTTTCAATTTACTATGGATCTGTACTACCTACCGATACAAAGGTATGCCGCTATGCTCTGTGAGTTTTTTAATTATTAAGTTATTTAATATTGTAACATGAAAGGCAAGCAGACTGTGATGGCATGATTCTGTTGTCTTTGGAACTGTAATCAGCACATATGTAATGTCAGGGGTTCTAGGCCCAATAATGAATTGTACACATATTACAAGTTATGTTGTTTTACACTTTAGTTGTAATGTTTATTGCAATAACATTCACAGGTCTATCTACTTCAGGCCTACAGCAGGGAGCAGCAGATGAGTGTCTCTATACTATGCTGTGCACACTACCTTGTTGGTGCCCACACCCTCATGCAATGACACTGCTGTTTACCATTACACTGTTGTTTCCATAACTTTCAATACTACAGGTACATCCAGTGGAGGGGCAAGCCATGCATTATCAAGTGAAGAAAGACCAGGTATGTTACAGTGACATTGTCAGAGCTTTCAACAATGTTTAGCACACATGATGACTGATATATTTGTCAATATTTGTCAGTACAGGCCCTTCTGGTGTACAGTTGCAACGCACATCACATAAGTATTTGCAGCCCATATTATATATGTAATGTTGTCAGTATTTGTTTTGAGAACTACATGACTATGCTGCCTTTCTGTTTACTTTCCCTCTGAAGATCCACAGTACAAACCATTACCTCTACACAACAGGAAAGCTAAAGTGCACATACGAATGGTATGTGCATGCCACACATTCAGTATTGTTTAATTGTGTTCACCTGGTACATGTTGTAAATGATGTGATCCATAATGTCTTTCTTATCCTTTCACTAGCTGAACTTCTGCACAGTGGATCAACAACAACATCCCATGAGTTTTTACCAGGTGTGTTGCTATGCTTTTATGCATCATATATGTCATGCATGTTGGCCATGTTAATAGATTATATAGTTATGGTATGTGCATTCTGTGAAACATATATACATTAGACTGCAAGTGAATTCAGTAATATTTGTCATATTGCAGTGAAATATATAAGACAATTGTGTTTTAATTTCATCATGTGCTGTAGACACATTGTCCTGATCTGTGTCTTTGTATCTTGTAACACATCATATGTCCTTATCATCCAGCAACCCATCCAGCGACTATGATGATGCTCACAATGTGTCTCAGCATGGTAGTATGGCCCCTGGCACAGAGGACAATTAGTTTTTTTGGAGAGTTTATCTTTGAAGTTGACACTGATGTTGTACCAAATATTATCCTCAGATGTGGAGGCCCAGTGGATGTTGAACAGGCTGAGGCCATTGATAAACACACCACAGTTGGGAGCACTGCTGCTGGTGGATCCACACAACAACCAGACATGGGTCATCACCATAGACAAAGGCGAGCAAATGTTGGACATGGCCAAGTGTCAGAGGCTGTATATCTCCTGCTGCAAGCAAATAAACAGGCACAGGTATGTAATTGTCCAGACATCCATGCACTTGCCCGTGCCATAGATCACGTGGCACACTAGCTATATGTCATGCATGAAAGACAAGAGTGCAGACATGGTAAGATTATGGCTGCATTGGCCGCTCACAGTCAGAGTCTGCTAGCTGTGGCATGGTCAGTGGAAAACCTGGCCTCTACAGTACTGCAGTGGTGTTATACTACTAACAGGATACTATCTTCCATAAGTATGCATCGAAGATTGCAACCACTGAGAGGCAGACCAACTATGCGCAGAACCACCATTAGCCATTGGAAATCCCTGTCTGTGGTCCACCCTGCATAGATGTCAACTACTGACACATCTACTGAGGTCCCACTAGTCACAAGACCTTCAACTCAAAGTCATGTTCCTTCATCTGAACATGGTGTCATGCCCCCATCCATTTGCTCTGTGGAGCAAACAGGGCAGGATGTTTCTGAGTTGATGTTTTTCTTTTTGACACATTTGCACGTGTTCATGTTGGAATAGGTTAGGCTCATGTTATGTGTAATGTTCAGTGTGTACATCTAGTGGGTAGTTGCCATTAGACACAATGTGTGCTGCTGTTGTGGGACAATACCTGAATATCCATGTTTAAACTGTGTACTCTTGTACATATGGCTTGTCATGACAGAAATGTCTGGGTAAGATGGTGATGTGTATCCTGGGCCTGCACTAGTGGTTGCTCCCTACATTGCCAACATCTGTGACTTCTGTCCACTATGTACTTCTGCTCCTCCTCTGATAACTGGGGGATATCCGCATTGTTATTCTTGTGGTAGTTCACCCACACCTACAGCTGGAAGACCACCAAGTTCTCGGGTTAGCATGCTGTGCAACATGGTACACACCGTTATCATCCGTGCTGCTTTTCTCAGGTTTGTTTTGCTGTGCACCCCTGGATGTATCGACATATCTGAACTTAGCTTTCAATACACCAAACACATGTTCTATGGTGTGTC